>NC_091858.1:17741973-18045003 GCF_037783145.1 Equus przewalskii | reverse complement strand
AGATATGAGCCACTATGTGTGGTGATGGATATTATATAGACTTGTGGTGATTATTTTGCAATATATACATACATCAAATCATTACGTTGCACACCTGAAGCTAATATATCAATTATATCTCAATAAAAAAGAGATGAGTTACTACTAAGCCCTACTAAGGATTAGCATACTAAGACTTAAAAAATACTATTGTAAATGTATTAATGGATTTAGAAGAAAATAGGCACAAAATGGATCAACAGTTGTAGAATTGTGCAGAGAAATGGAAATTTATAAATAATCAAATGAGTATAGCACTGAAAAATACAATTTTTGAAATGAAAAATTCATTGGATAGGTATAAGACGATATTAAACATAGTACAGAAAAGGATCAGTGAATTGAAGTCAACTGAAATCAGTTGACGCTATCCAAACGGAAGCAAGGAAGAAAAGGCAATAAATAGAACAGAGAATCGGAAAACAGTGGAATTATATAGAGTAACACTGTAGTGCTAGAAGAAGAGATAAAGAATGGAACAATGTAAATATACAAGAAGCAACATGCTGCTGAGACCAGCTAGGCAGCCAGCTGAAGGGGCGGATGGAATGAATATATGGAACACATCTATATAATAGACACCAAACGCTCCATATTATTTAATGGGACAGGGACCATCAGCCTCTAGGACTGAGGTGACATCCCTCTGATCGCCATGTATTTATTTGCAGGCCAAAAATTACAAGCATAGCAGGAACTCATGCCAGCAGGAATACGCAAGTCAAAGCTCAGCAGTTCTAATCTTCCCCCCTTCAATGTACCCCGGCCCTACACAAGGCCATTCTCTGAGGGAGTATCCTGGGAACAAACAACCTGGCAAGTTATGCAGATGGCATTCTGTTCCTGCAAGAGCCCAGCGTTCGTAAGCCCCTTGCCTTCGTGTTTGATAAGATACTACCTTCCGGCCTTTGATTCCAAAGCACAAACAATATAACACAGTAATTTATGAAAATCAGCAAGTTGCATATTTCTCAGTCACCCATTTTATAATTCGTTCTTGCTAAGCTTAAAGCCTTGCAATAATGTTGCTATGCTCTCCTGCAACAGCAATGGTTGACGTTTTTACAAAATTAATAAAGGTATCAATCTACAGATTCCAAAAGCTCAGTGAACTTCAAGCTGGATAAATACCATGAAAACCAGTGAGGCATATCAGAGTCAACCTGTTAAAATGTAAAATCTTAAAAGCAAAGAAGAAAAGCTAAAAATAACCAGAGAATAGAGGCACATTACCAAATTCAGGTGAAATAGTAAGAATGATAACTGACTTCTTATTTCTCATCAAAAACAATGCAAATCAGAAAACAATAGGACATTTTTAATGTGCTAAAGGAAAAATAACTATCAACTTAGATTTCTATATCCAGCAAAGATATCCTTCAAAACCAAAAGCAAAACTAAAGTTGAGAGAATTTCTCGCAGGAGGCCCATAATAATAAAGAAAATTCTTCAGGTAAATGATCCCAGATGGAAGTTCACATCTTCAGAAAGGAATGAAGAGCACCAGAAACAGCAAATATGTTAATAAGTGTAAAAAAATTATTTATAATGTTTCTTTAAAAGATTACTATTAGATGTTTGAAGCAAAAATAGCAACAATAAATGGCAGGCTTTATAATATATGTAGAAATTAAATATTAAATAGGTAAATGATAAAAGGAAATAAGTGGAATTATAATATTCTATAGCTTTTACAGTGGACTGTGATAAGTTGAGGAGGCATATTTTAACCCTTAAAGAAACCACCAAAAATTTTAACAAAAGAGGAATAGCTAAAATTCCAATAGAGAAGAAAAAATTAAATACTGGAAAATACTTTAATCTAACAGATGTCAGGAAAGGAAGAACAAAGGGAAAAAGAACAGAAGAGATAAATAGAAAACAAATAAGAGATGGTAGACTTAACACTAACCATGGGACTTTCTTGAAAAGAGAAATTGATGACCAGTTCAAATTTATAGCAATATAGTGGTGTTCTGCTATGAGTAACAGAATCGTAATAAGAAGTCAACAGTTTTCCATCCATTTTTACAGCACTATTTTAGTCTATGAGCACATTTATAATTTTGTATTTCTTCTGGCAAAATTCCCTCCCCTTACTGTTCCCATTTGGGTAGAAAGGCTGTCACTGATACATTGACATGAAAACCCATTGGATATGCTGCACAGCTTTCCAGAGAAGTCACATTCTCATCCTTAAATTTGAGAAGATAGAAATGGAAGATTGATCTACTCTGGCCCTAAGTACGAGAAAAAGCGATTTTAACCATTGAAATGTTTCTACAAATCAGGTTTGCAGACACCAGATGTTCAGCTTCAAATTACAAGTTATCTTCCCAAGAAAGAAACATAAAAAAATAGATGCTACATACATCTGTTAGAAGACTACCTACCAACTCTCTTCTGAGAATAAAGTCGAGAATGGAATAGATTTCAGTAAGGAAACACGTAATTTTTATCTTTATATACTAATATTTATTAAATGTTAGTAAATTTTTACTATATTAATTCAGGTTGAGCCTGGTTATTTATTCCACTATAACAAAAAAAAGGTATATAAATGATTACTAATCAAGTGTCAAATAGAAGACAATCAAGCTTTATTTCCTGGTTAAATATATTGTAGTCTAAAAACATATTTACTTTTTCTACCTTTCAGATCTTGCTTGATCATATTGGGCTATATGTAAACTAAAAATATACATTTTGTTTTCAACCCACTGAGTTTTGGGGCGTTGTTTGTTTGAACAGTTAGTTTACTCTAATATTGCCTATATAATGTTAATTGAAGGCAGATAATTTCACATTTTTATTAATATATCAACTTGATTAAATTTGAATTGATAATTTTCATAAATATGAAATAGCTCTTGGAGAAAAGTGTCATCGATGTTCTTATAAAACCAACATGAGTTGAGAGTAACAAAGGACATATGTCTGGCTTCTGATGGGTAGTTCCCATTTCTCTACAAATTGGGAATTAAAACAATGGAATATGGGGGCTCATGAGTGGGAAAGGAGTGAGAGTTTTAATTTAATAAGAGAACTGTCTTCCATGATTAACAAAAGTAAAGGCAACAAGGTTAATTACAATAGTTTGTAAATACATAAGTGATGGCAATTTGTAGAAGGCTCAAATGCCATTGCTGGAAAAGCCAAGTATTATTGTGGCCAGGTGGATTACGAAAACTTGCTCCACCTCCACCCCTAGAGCATCTTCACTTTCTAACAAGGTGAATCCAAAGTATTAAATCCAAAGTTGAGCTCCATTAATAGCTGGTATGTGTAACTGGAAGGGTTTTCATGGGGCAGGAAAAACATCAAGTACTACGCCGCGTAATAAGAGAAGATGGGGCGAGTGGGGCAAGGGCAGGATGGTGGGATTTTTTCCTTAAGAGCTAGGTCCAAACTGGGCTGATGGAGGAAACATTCTTTACTCAATCTGACGTTAGGCTGGTTGTCTCAAACAAAAACTCGGAGAAAATTTTGTTTTGTGAGATATGTTTACTTCACCAGTAAACTAATATGCCTCAGTTGCTGCTCACACAAAAGAACACTGGGGGACAAAATCCACTGTTGCATAAAGGTCTGAGGTTTACCCACAAAGAGTAACGTGATTGACAAAGAGACTTGAAGAGGATGTTGGTTATGGGCAAGTCTTCACATTGAATGTGAGAGGAGAGAAGAATGCAGGAGACTCCAAATAAGGGCCAATAACAGAGGCAGTAAAACTAATTCCTGACTGCTCCTCAGTTAACCCAGACCTCCCATTGAGAAAGGAAGGAAGACCCAGAAACACCCAAATCTGTGATTTTAATCTAAGAGAAAACTTTGTCCTTCTAAGAAGTGCTATCTGCAGCGTTACTTTCTCTTTTTCTAGCTTTTAATACATGACGATAACTGTCGTATATAACAGTAATAATGGGTTAAATAATGCCTCACATTTGCAGCCTTGTTGACCATTCATCCATTCATTTTGGTTTGCAAACTTTTTATATGCTAGACTTTAGGAATTCAGGAGTGAATGAGACCCTAACATCAAGTGACTAACAGTCTACTGGCAGGTAGCAGACATGAAGAAAATCAGTGTGATGCATAATACCACTAGCATATACTGAGCAAGACACTCTCTCTATATGGATAGAAAGTATGGATGGAGAGATTAATCTTTCCTGGATTAGGAATGAGAAACTTGGAGAAAATTTTACCTTCACAAATCACGTTTTGCTCTTTTGTCTTTGGCATCTAATTCTAGCCCACTTCTAATCTGAGCTCTTTCTGAAAGTCAAATTACTATAAAGATATTCTACATATACTAAGTTACAGTATTATATATCACATTCTCTGGACAACGTTTAAATCTCGGGTGGTTTTTGTGATAATTGATGCAGTTTCTCTCCAAATTCTTACACCAAAAAATGCTATTACTGGCCAATTCTCAAGCCCTATGTATTTTATTAGGTGTCCCAGTTACAAGTGAGCAGCGTAGCTTTGCATGAAGCCATTTAGTTCTGAGGGCTCAGAACCTCTGATAAGGGTACTACTCAGAATCCTGCCCAAATGTGCTGGTTGTAGCCAGGAGCGAGATTTTTGTGCACTGACATTCATCACAGATACCACTTCCTCCTGGCCATCAAAAAACAGAAAAGGAGAGGGGGAAGTGTGACAGAAAGTCATTTCACATACATTATCGCTTTCAAATTCCACAATGTCCATGTAAATTTGGTACTGTTATCACAACACTACAGAAAGGAAAGCATCCTTTAAGCAATAAAATAATGTGAAAGTGACATAGATTAAATACATGGCAAGACAAAACCGGAGTTGAAAGAAGAGAGGTCTGACAGAAAGCCTCTTCCTGGGACCTTGGCACCCCATTGCCTCCAAAGTGGCAGTAAATTCATGTGAAGAGACCAATTCGGCAATGAATCTATGAATCTGATGATAAATAACTGTCCTTTGTCGATCCCATTGCCAGCTTTCCACGTTTCCATGTATTTGTCTACAGAAAAACTCTGCTGAATAGACTTTATTCCAATGACATACATTTCTCGTAGTAGAGCCAACCAACCTTCCATGAATATCTAAAAATCAATGCCATCTTGAGTGTCTGATGCCAATACATCTTTGTAGTCTAATGAAGAATAATGTGTTGCTGAACTCTTCTAGGTGGTTTAGATAAGATTTGGAAAGATTAAGCACCTTGTTCAAGATTGCATAGCCATTAAATGACAGAACCTACAAAAAGTTAGATTCCAAAGTCTATATTCTTTCCACTATATTACACTCCCCCATTCACTAGAGCGAAAACTCTACAAATCAATACTCTAGTTACTTATCATAAATAATAGAACTGCTAACAGCAAATAAATCTGTGTGCAGTTTTGAATAATCCTTTAATTTTTCTCCTTTAATAATTATTTGTAGTTTATACATGAAGGGAAAGCGGTTTTGTTTTATTTTAATCACCAACCTGGGTAGGGACCACAAACTCAAAGCTCATTGAGCACCTTCAAAAGTTCAAAATCTGAGACTCAGAAAGGTAGATGAAAGGAAAATTTTTATCCATGAAGTAGATTATCCACATTCAACAACATTTGGTAGGAACAATTGTTTCTTAGGTTTACTGATGAAATGGTCTGTCAAGTAAAAGAACGTGAGCTTCACTAGCACCTGGGTGAGCTTTGGACTTCAGCCTACTTGGAAATCCTCTTCAAATCAGAGCAGGGAAATAAATCTTGCAGACAAATCAATCTGTGAACCCCGCTAAACAATTTTTGCCTTTGGATCCTCATATAGCATTAGGAAACCTGAAGCAATTCAATAACTTCATTTCTTTTCAAATAATTTACATTTTAAGCTGATTCAGAAGGGTTTTCTTGAGCCAGCCCAATTCAGTGGAGTCTAAAAATCAACGATGAGAGTGTTAGGTACATCTTTTCTCATGGACCAAAGCAAACAGGGCATGTAGAGACTTCTAAACCACAAATTCACCCTGTCACCCCATGACAGCAAATTATGTAGAGAGTCAGTATAAAGTTGAGGTAAATCTTACTATAATCTTTCTTCTGATCTATCTAAAACTGCTACAGGAATTTTTATTAAATTGTGTTAAAGAAGTAGGGAATTGCACAAGCTATTCATATATTAAAGTTTAAAGCTAGCTCATTTGTTGTAAGATGACGTTTTCTGCAATCCTTTCACTATTATAATGGTGTGATTACTTTAAATGAAGATCATGTACAGCAATAAAAGGAAAAAATGACTCTGTATACTATTATTTTGTCCTTTCTGTTCATTGGGAAAGTTTGTACTAAATTTGTCCATGTCCATTTCTCTTTACAAAGGTAACATTAATATGATCTATTACTCCATTAATGAGGGACATTTTGTTCGGGAGTAGAACTACATTATATATCTTTTCCTTTACTTATGCAAATTCCAACAAAAGTAATTTGATGTTTTCTAATTCTGCTATATTTATGAAAAAGTAATAATTTTATTCAGCCATGAATATGTATGAATAAAATTATTTTTTCCTCTCTGAAAAATAGGGGTGGCTGCCCTATTGTTTGTTTCAAGGTCCTTCATCGCATCTTTTAATTTTCTTACTAAAACATCTGTTGTTTGATGACAATTCAATTGCTTGTTAACTACTTGAGAAAAAGGCTATGAAAATATTTCAAATGAATTTATATCCTAAAATGAAGAGGTAAACAATTATAATTGAGCTGAGAAGACTATGTTTTAGTTATTCCTCTTTCTCTTCTCCTGCCAACGCGGGCAGTCTTGGACATGGCGGGCAGTAAATGAAAGGAAGCCAAAATGGATTGCCACCAGTGAAGCCTCAACAAATAAAGGGTGATTTCTGTGCAGCAGCTTGAGAGAGAATTCAGAACCTCACATACATATATTTATTTTTTGTCTTTCTTCAGTGAAAGTGAGGACAGGC
This sequence comes from Equus przewalskii, assembly GCF_037783145.1. Taxonomy (NCBI): domain Eukaryota; kingdom Metazoa; phylum Chordata; class Mammalia; order Perissodactyla; family Equidae; genus Equus; species Equus przewalskii. Next base: position 18,038,012 of record NC_091858.1, on the reverse strand, counting down.
TCTCACTTGACCCCTAGGAATTGATGACATCTGTTTGTGAAATGGTGGCCAAGTTAGAGTGGCAGAGGGAAGTCAGGTAAACCGTGGAGGATGCATACCTCAATCAAATCCAATAAGCACCTGGCAAGGTTTACTGAAAGTCAGCTGTGTTTAGAGTTGTGTAGTGGGATGGAAGAAACAAAAGCATAGCTGACTTCAGTTTTCAAAAGCTTGTTTGGAAAGCAAAGGGCATTTTCCGTAGATTTCTTGTAGCATAATAAAAAAGCATATATGGTCCATAAATTGCCTGAAATAAAGTGTCCAGACACAGAGCACTGGAAAGTCAACCTATCACAGATAATACATGGGCATTTTTTTTTTTAACAGAAGTGGAACTCTGTCCCCCCAGGCCTAAGGATGGCTCCCGTGGCCTGAGGCAAGAACTCTAGCAGGGAGAGGATCAGGCGTGGATCCCTCAAAGGGTTAGAAGTTCTATAAATGCCTGGAACATGCTTGTCCTAGACAACTACCTAGACACAGCGTTCCTTTGCTCATCAGTTTCCAGGGATAGACTAGGCTTCCTCATTTCTCCTTGCAGTTGTAACACAGAGAGCCACAGCACAGAGGATCAGAGAACTGGTTTTGGGGCCAGATTGTCTGGGTTTCAATCCATTTCTTAACATCTGTATAATTTGGGGCAAATTTCTTAATCCCTGTGTGCCTTAGTTTCTTCATCTATAAAATAGGAATAATAATAACTCCTTCATGGGGTTAGTGTAATGATTGAGTCAATACCTATAAAATGCTTTGAACATTGTTTGGCACATTTTTAGCACTCAGTAAATGTTATTACCCTCCCAGCTCACCACCTGAATGAATACCAAAACCAAATGTTTGCCTCTATTTCTTTTTTTTAAGATATAGTAGATAAAAACAAGGTCATACATGGATTTTTAAAGATAATTTTCACCATATCCTTAAGTGGCAAGAAAATGAGACTTGGGCTGGAGTACTGGAAAATTTTGTGCAGTAAATCAGATCTGAGTTGAGCCTGGGGTCAGGAGCAAAAGAGAGTAGATAGGCTGGAGCCAGCCCTGGTGGTCTGGTGGTTAAGATTTGGTGCTCTCACTGCCGTGACTGTGTTCATTTCCCAGTTAGGGAACCACACCGCCCATCTGTTGGTTGTCATACTATGGCAACTGCATGTTGCTCTGATGCTGAAAGCTATGTCATTGGTATTTCAAATACCAGCAGGATCACCCATGGTGGACAGGTTTCAGCAGAGCTTCCAGACTAAGACAGACTAGGAAGAAGGACCTGGCCACCTGCACTTCTGAAAAATTGGCCATGAAAACCCTGTGAATAGCCAGAGAGAAGTGTCTGATACAGCACCAGAAGTGAGGAGATGGCACAAAAAGACAAGGCAGTGTTCTGTTCTGCTGTACACAGTGTCAATAGGAGTCAGAATCCCCGCGAAGGCACTAGCAGCAAAGATAGAATGGGAGTCAGGATCATTACTGGAAGCAGAGAACCAGTGACAGAGGTGCAGGACACGGAGTAAGTAAATGGGGGCTTTGATTGCTCCCTTCCTTTGTTCCTCATCACCACTTGAACTGTCAGAGCACATCTTTCTTGGACCAGTGCTGGAGTGAGATGAGAAATAGGAACACAGGTGATGGGATCCACAGCAAAGAGAGGTAGAGAAGTGAAGGCATAAAGTGTCACATATTTAAAAGAAAAAGGAAGCATAGGGGTAAGGAGAAGAGAGTGACTGTGCAGAGGCCAAGAAATTTGAAGAGTGTTTGACAATGAGCAAAGAGGATGATCCTATTGATATGTGCTACTCAGGTTGGCCTTCTATTCATGGGAGTCATACCCAAGTCTGGTGTATAAAATTTTGAAACTTAGTACTCCTAAAATGATATCTTGCAAAATAAATCACAATATAAAATGAATTACATGGTAAACAAAACAAGAGAGACTGCAAAAGTCAACATGAACCAGGATATTTAAAGTTTCCATGGAGCAGTGGTGTTTAAACTAGGGTTTAAATAAAAGAATTGTATATGTGTGAACCAGACTCAAGAGATAGGATTTTCACGTTGTAGTTGAGAGGACTAAGAACGGTAAATATTGAGTGGAAATTATGAATATGGTGGTTGTTGAGGATGAGATAGGAAAAGTAGATTGGGGTGACATTGCAGAGACCTTTGAATACCAAGATGAAGTTTTCAAAAGCCAACATGTATACAATAGAAAGCTGATGAAATTTGATGAAATCATAAATGTACTGCCCTACGGTATAACTCTCATTGTACTGAAGAGGCTAGGTCAGAAGCAGGGGATGCTAGAAACACATGCAATGAAGAAGCAACTGGCAAGCTAACATTGGAATGCTAGTTATAAAAACAGAAGGGTCAACCCAAAGCGTCAGAGAAATGTGGAAATGAAGAAGTCATCCAAGTCACCTTGAACTGAGAGGCAGTGAAGGACTGTAGTTATAACCTCAGGATTTGGAGTCAGAGTGATCAAGATTCTATCCCTGGTAAGGCTGCTCACTTGTCCTTTGTCCTTAGAAAATAATTTAAACCTCTCTAAGCACGGTTTCTTTATCTGTAAAAGGAATATAATAACATGCACACCACAGGTCTGTGTGTGTGTGTATTAAATGAAGTAATACATATAAATAATTCACTATGGTCTCTGGTCATAGTAAATTGCTCAGCAAATATTTATCATCACATCATTATAATTTCAACAAAATAATTACCTGTTGTATATGTCTCTTTTCTCTAGAATGTAAGCTTCACAAGTTCAGGGATTTTTCATTGATGAACAAAACACCCAGCACCCAGAATAGTGTCAGGCACACAGCAAATGCTCAATAAGTAATGAGTTGAACAAATTATCATTACAATTTTGACATTGGGAACTAGAAAATTAACAGTGTTTTGGTCAAAATAGAGAAGTCAAAAGAGGAAGCTACTTTGGAGGCCAGATGATGAAACACATTTTTTAGATAATTAATTTTGAGCTGTAATTAAAGCCTTACCTTCCAGCAAGCACCATTCATTGCTTTATACGTGTTACACCTGTTTACCAAAAATAATCAGTGAACCTCAGTGAACCTACCAGCATCAGTGAAAGAAAGACCTAGAATGTAGGGAAGTTATGCTTGCTGTCTCAGTACTCAGAAGGAAAGAGCTTTCTAGTATATGGGAGCAGTATTGATACCAGTAGGAACACAGAGAACGAGAATTGCAAGTCAATTTCAATTCACAGAATCTAGAAATGAAACAGACCTGTTTCTGAAGATTATCTGGCCTTTTCTGTTGCTCACAATACACAGAGAAATTTCTCTCTCTTTTTTTTTGTCTCAATAATATCTCAGGACTTTTAGCTAAAATTCTTTTTACAGTACACTTTTAAAATTAGTTGGCTATTATTCACTCTCTCATTTCTTTCTAAATTGTTTCCTTTCATTCTTTTAATTAATGTTGGTTAATAATTTAGGGCAGACAGAATAAGCCAATAATGAGTCATGGCTATTGAATTGAAATAGTGGGAGAGAGTTGATAAGCGAGAAATTTTTCATACACTAATAAGGCTGAAAACAATATATGAGAAATGAGCAAATCAAAATATTTGATCAATGAATATGTTAGTAGAAACATATCACTAATGAGTTAAATAAGTATGAAATAATTATATAAATGTCAGCAAGCAAAATTTATTATATAATGAATAATACAACTAAATAGGAATAGCCATTTATATAATCAATTATGGGAGAACAAACCCAAAATGGAAAGATATACCGAGAACAAATATTCACTTTGAGGTTAAAGACACTGCTTCAACATTTCTGAGTGAAACAATATGTTTTCTATTATTTCTAATGTTACATAGTAATAACTGATTTAATATTTAATTTCATAGTTTCAAAGCACCATAAACTTATTGCAAGAGGCAGGTTAAACTGGGTATTTCAGAGACGTAATGTTTGAAAAACAAGCTATGGCAAAAAAAGAAAAGGATAAACGAGATCTAACAGTTTGAGAAATCACTGTCCCCACTGCAACAGGACAAAGACAGCAGCTGTAGCAATAGAGGCTGTAAGGAGACGGAGGAAGCTGAAGACGAACGGTGTCAAATGTTACCTTTCATGGAAAACAACTTGGACAGAATGCTCGAAGCACTCAGGCTGTATGGCAGCTTCCTGGAAACCCTCGTCTTGCTTTTCTTTGCCCCTTTGAAACTGATGCACCGCCGTGTGCCATCTCTCTGGAGCTCACCATTGGGGCTGAGACACACAAAGTCTGTTTTCCAAGATATTCTGCTTGCCTTTCATAGGCTTCAACCCAAGAGAAGGCCATGAAACCAGAACACTTGTTTCACTGTGACAAGGCAGAGAGCAAAGTCACTTAGCAGAGAGGCAGTAAGCTGGGCTCTGCAAAGCCCTCTTCCACCACAGCCCCCTTTGTCCTTCTCCTGTAAGCTCTCCAACAGGCAAGTCTGAGGGGGAGGCTGAAAGATGCAGAGGACTCTGGCGAAGGAGGCCCAGCTGAAATGACACTTTGTGCAAAGGAGATTATATCTCTTGGTGGATTTTTTTAATTTAGGCTTTATATTTTTTATTTTATTGTATTTTATTTCCTCTCTTACAGATTTAACACAATATCTCTTCCCAGAGACAAGTATGCTTAATTTGGGGGTTCACCATGTAGAGAATTTCTTGTTTGGGAACTTATGGGTCTTTATAAGAAAGATATATGTCTTTCATAAAAGTAGTTTCAGGATAATAAAGTTTATGCTTGCACAAGTCCTTTCTGTGAAATAAATGTTATTCTTAATCTATGATTTTCAGTATATAGTGATATATATATAATATAATAACCTCAAAATATTTCAATAAAAGTGAAATAAATTATATTACAGTTTTTAAAAGGCCTCAAACTGAACGTTCAAACTTTGACCATATGAAATATTTTTTATTTTTAAGCTCTGGAGGGGCTGAGATATTCTAAAATACAATCTGAAATATTCTTTATTCCTCTTCTTAGTAAAAAAATAAGGATTTGAACTCTTACTTCATTAAAGAGTGTTCTGGGCATGTAAGGGATATAGAAGTAACTGTCAATCTCTGCCTACAAAAAGTTTCCAATTAAGATAAAGAAGTAAGATATGAAATAAAATGCTAGAGGAGGAAGAGGCAGCCTGTGTATACATTGTGGTCAGGATGAGGATGCAAGGACAGCTGTTTAAATCTTAACTGCTGGTAACTTCTAGAATTTAAAATAGGAAGTACCTTAGAGACCAAATAATTCAACCTCCTTGTTTTATGGAATATAGTCTCAGTGTTCCACATGTTATCTCCATATGAACACAGAAAGCTACTCAAATCAATGTCTCAACTTGAAGTTGAAGGCTCTTTACTCCAACCCACTCGCACTGCTGTAACAACAGGGGAAGCTTAAAGCAGGTCCTAGGTCCATGACAGCTGAGGTGTCAGGTAAGTTGGCTTCCTATCATTGACCACAGATAGACGATGTGTACTTACTCTGCTTGTGGAGAAGCTGAGGATGACAATACAATAGGCCAGGATTGGCATTGGGAAATAAACCCTAGCTCTCACCTACAGTGAGTCATGGAAAGAGGAAAGGAAGAAAAAAGCAAGTTAACACACACTGTCTGTGCACTGTGTCCCACCATAGTGACTGGTGACATATATGTAGCAATGAATATTTGCTGAATGAAAGAATCAGTGATCTCATTTCTTTCTCACAACAATCCTGCAAGGTGGGTTATCCTGAGCTTCAATAAGGACACTGAGGCTATTCACTCAGTCAGCAAATGTTCACTCATAGCCTATTGAGTACCAGGTCTTGTGTTAAACACAGCGGTATGGAGAGGCCCCCAATTCCCTACTCGATTAGAAAGTAGACATATTGGAGATCAAACTTCAAGATTTTTGTGTGCTCTGCCTCTGAGCTTTATTCCTACTAACTCAGAGAAGATCAGTGACATTTTTAAGATCGCAAAGCTTAAAAGTGGAAGTTAGCCTTCCAAACCAGAGTTTTAAAAAAAATGCTTTAGAATTCCTACCCTTTCCATTACAACTCACAGCCTGCCATGTAAGGGAGCAGCAGAGAAAATGGTGTCATCTAGGTGGAATCAGTTTTGATTAGAAAATGCAGTTGAGAAGAACAGAAGTCAGTGGGGCTAAGAGCACAGAGCACAGAGGAAGAAGATATTCTGTTTATACACTGTGTTCAGAACAAGGACACAGGGATAGCTGACTAAAAAGGTTCAGACCCAAGCATCTTGAGTGAGAGATCTGCACCCAGAGAGAGAAGGTTGGAAAATTAGAGCTGAGAAAGGAATAGATACTATTTCTAGAAGACCAAAAAGAATTAAAGAGACATGAATCAAATGAATGTAATGAAATGAATCAAAGAAATAAATTTTTCTTTACTGCAGAATTCTTGTGAAAACACACTCTTCTCCCCTGTCTTATACATACCTCAAATACATACCAGAACCCCGTGGTTCACAATTCTTCTTCTGCTTCTTTCTCTTACCTCCAATCCCTGGCAATCCCTGTAAACCTGTCCAGAGATCTCTTTGAAATCCGTAGGACAGAAGAGTAGTATGAGGATGTGTCTAATTTCAAAACTCATGGGCCTAATTCTGTGCTCGGTGGAAACTGGTGCTTACACTGAGGGACCCTAGACATTCCTCTTAGTGATCAGGGCCTTCTCCTGTGAGCCTGAGAGTTGGCATGTATATGGATAGGAAGCAGGAAGGACATATTATGGAATATTTTTTTCTCTACCTTAAATCTGTGGGTTTACAGGCTGTCTGCTGATGTTTACCCTGCTTATGTGAAGCTCTCTTTTAAAAAATTTGAGGCATGTGAACTTGTGTTGAATATATGAACTTGAAAATCTCAATCTTTATATCTAAAAGAACTACCGTGAAAAACTAGAATTGTCCTGAAGGCAGTTTTGTAACTCTCTTACAGATGGGTATGAACACACTGGCCTATAATATTGAATATATATACACATACACACACACACATCTCTAGTGAAATAAGTAAAGTGGAAAAGAGTGAAGGGCTTGTGGCTATTGTGTTCACTTTTCCAGACTCCTAGAGCAGAACAAAGTGCTGATCCCCCTAAAAAAATGACAACTCACAACTTCAAATGGATCAGTTGTTTCGAGCGATCCAATTTACTACAAATACTTCCTATGCCCTGAGAAAATGTGACTAAAATATCAAACTGTAAAAATCACAGAACCTTAAAATGTTTTAGGCTGAAAGGCAATGTTAGACATCACCTGGTTCAGTGGTTATTAACCTTTTGGGGAGAGAAGAGAATCTGATATAATTTTGGAACTCGCTCCCTGAATAAAATGTACATAAGCGTATTGATGCAGTTTGCATACAATTTTAGGGAGTTTAGGGATCTCTTTAGCCCTTGTTACTAGAATAAGAACTCCTGAGCTAGTGGAACTCCGAATTAAATTAACACTGCTCATTTTTTCAGAGCTCAAGTGCCTCACCCCAGGTCACATGCTAACTGGTGTTGGAGCAGGACAAGGACCAAGTAGTCCAGTAGTTGGCCCATATCTGATTAGTTGCTGATATCAAACCTGAAATGAGTTCACTCACCGGTTGCACAGCTAGCCAATCTCTGACACCGGGTATAGTGGAAGAAAATAGGACTTTATTATTGCACAGTGCTGAGCAAGGAGAAAGGGCAGCTAACACTGAAATCCCAAACTCCCTGAAAAGCTAAAAGGAAGGGTTTGTATTTGGGGTTTTAGGGAGGGGAGGGGGAGCATATGGCCTTGCTGGTCAGAGCTTTCCCACCAGCCAGGGTTTGGCCTTGAGGCTACTTGCAGAGAGGAGGGAGCCTGTGACCTTGCTGGTCAGCAGCTTTCCCACCAGCACCAGCCTGTATCTCTTTGTGGGGAGAAGATAATGAATCCAGGTGCTTGTCCTTGGCTGTGTCTGTCTCCATGGAGAATAGTGGATTCTGGAGCCAGGAAGCCAAGGAGTAAGCAGGGAATGGGTGCTTTGGTTTTAACTCCACATATGCTGGGTTTAATGTAGGGAAACTGATATCAGGGCCAGTATCATTACCATCCAAATACAGCAACACATTATCCAAGGGACTTAAAATTACCCAGTAAAGTTAACCATCAGGATTTTTCTTATTGTTGTAATTCAAGATTCTGCCCTATGGGCACCACTAGTAACTTTCTCAATGAGTTCAGATTAAAAGAGATTTTTAATTAGGTTGTACTATTTCCATCTTATAAGTTGTATTTTCAAATCTGCTGTTTCCCTTGTATTTTTCCAATGTTTTCTTGTTATTTGGAAATGTCAAGGTAATATATCTCTTTAGGGGGTGGTAGAAAAAAATTGAAGAGCCACATAATCAGCCCAGGGATAGTCTGAGGGTATCAGGTATTCATAGGGAGCAGTATGAATAAGCTCCCTGATTGCTTTAAAGTAAAATGAGATTTTAGAATAAACAGGCTTTAAAATATCTGAGCCAGTATCACTTCTATTGAAATTCATAGGATGGTAATCTGAAGTTGGTGTTGTCAGATTTTCTGATGAGGTAGGCACACTTATCAAAACACAAATTTAAAGAATGACTTTTCTAGGACCAGTAGACAGATGGAGGTTATAAAATTATGTATCATTTAAATAATGGGGATTATCAATATAATAAAATGTAGTCATTATCTCTTTTTTATTTTAGCAACATCAATGAGCAGGAAAAAAGTGACATAGTTCTGCATTATGGGCATGTGCTCTTCCTCCGATTTCACTCCTTTCTTCTCTGACAGCAGCTGAGTTCATCACACAAAGAATACAGAAGTGTTCTTGTGGAGGATTTGGCTAATTAGCAAAAAACAAAATAACACAGAGGAAGGAATCATTGCTCCTTTAGAGATAGAATAAAGTAGGAAGATGAGAAACTTAGAGATTCACTGAAATTGATTAGGACATTTGAGATGGTATGTATAATGGATTTATGATTTCTATCCCAAATAAACCAAAGAGATTGATTTACTAAACACAAATGTTATAAGTGGTGCTTAAGATAGACTTATCCTGAGATTTTATGCAGTGTTTACAGGAGATCCAAGCAACAGCTCAGGACAGATCTTATGGATACATCAGATATTCAAGAGCAAAGCCATGGCTCATAAGACATTTTTGTATCCTCAATATTCAATATAAAGTCTGGCACATAATGGGTGATTTATATATACATATATTTATATTTAAACTTTGTTTTATATCTTTAAGATACATACTTTATATCTATCTAAAATTGTGTAGAATTGGTGTTTATCTATGTCAAGTGATTTTTAAGGGGTACCAAGAAGACCCTACTGTCAAATTTCTCTCTTCTATGCAACTGCCTCAGAATCTGAGATTCCATCACTGTAGATTCATGCCTTGAAGCTTTGCTCCTTGCACTTGGAATTTTTGAAAATAAATGGTTAACTTTTCTGCAAAACTTCTTAAGACATGTAGCATGGTTTTGTCTTGTGACTGTTCAAGAGGGGAGATATATGCCACAGCCTTTTCAAAACTTATTTGACCAAGAATCTTTCTTCAAGAAACTTATTTTTTGGCTAGCGTCACACAGAATACCCATTGGTGATGTGTACTATGAACTAATTCACAGTAATGTATATGGTTTTATTGTCATAGACAAGGTCTAGCGGGAGGCCCTGGAATGCAGAGAAATCCCATGATGAGATACTCAAAGTAGTGAAAGAAAAGGGAAGAAAAATATTGTAAGGATAAATGCAAAGGATGGATCACTTCTCCAAAGCCCTCTCTGCTGGGACACATACCAATGTCCAGATGCTGTAGCTACTGCTGACAATGTTAACAATAATAATCATTAGAGGTTACGAACACTGTGGGAAAATCAATATGAATATCTTCATGGGAATCTGGCTGAATGAACAAGCGAAGGCAAAAGCCCTGACAATTCAAGACAGTGAAACACCCTATGGAGAGGTACCAGTTTATCTCCCTTGGAACGATCTGTTTACATTCCAGAAGGTTGTAAACACTGAAGGACTTTCTCCTTTTCTTCCTAGAGAAGATATGTTTACATTCAAGAGCAAAAGTTTCTCTCCCTCTCTTAGGAGGGAAGAGGACAGCTGTCTAGCTGCTATATAACCTCTGAGATTCACAACTTCAGGGCTCCCCACCTGTGTGCAAATCTTGCTTTTGCTTGCACAATGTTTGCCCTCATCATGTTGCTCTGTGGGGCATTGGGGCCTGGGAAACCAATGCTAAGATCACCAGTAAGTAAATAATCAGCCTGCTTCTGATCCAGAAAGCTTGTGGTTACTGTCAGGATAAAATAAATAAACATAGAGGTTAAAAAGTTATCAAGCCTTGATTATGTTCCAGTTACTGTGTTAAGTAATCTACATACAATAACATATTTAATCTACACAATAATCATATAAGTATTAGGATTGATTTACAGATGAAGAGATTGAGGGTCAGAACTAACAAGTAATTAGCCTAAAGCCACTCTGCCCTTAAGTAGTTGGGACCAACGTCTACCCTAAGTCAGACTGACTCTTACTCACTGTTAAGAGGTAGGTTAAGAGCAAGGATTTTATCTGTTTTGTTCATCCATGTATTCCTAATGCCTAGAAGAGTGCTTTGCACTCAGTAGGTGCTCAGTAAACATTTGTTGAATGATTGCTCTACTGCTGTCAGGAGTTAGGAATGTGGGTATCATTCTTGTGAGTTAAATCCCAAGTGGCAAGTCACTAACAGAGCCATCTTATGGGATAATGATTTAATTTAACTACACAATCTTTTACAGTTTTCAAGGAATAGATTAGAAAATATTTAAGATCTTAAAATAAGCTGCACGGATGAATATGGTTTATACGGCTGGTGTGTAAACTGGATTCATTCCAAATAGAGTAAGCGAAAAGCATTTGCCGTTACACACCAAAGAACAACGTTATCTCGTAACAGAATAAAGATTAATTTCTTTGCATCATGATCAGTATAACGGTATCCTAAGAAAGCATTAAAATTTAGTTCAGTTTGGCTGATTATATTAGCATAAACCTTACATGAGCAAAATTTACATACAAATAGAGTGAAGGGAGGGTTTTGACCCTGGGTAGTAAATTTCTTTACTGCATATTTCCATGTAATCTGTTAATTACTGCAATTAATTGTGTTAAAATATGTAATCCAGTCCCCAGTCCAGTCAACTTGTAGAAGACTCAGTTTGAAACCACAGTTCTGGACATCCAGAAACTGAAAAAAAACTGATTTTTTTAAAAATTTGAATAATAAGGTATAGCTCATGCAATTTTAAGATTTACAGCAGCTGAAGAGCAGATGAACAATAAATTTGGATACTGGCTACATGGCTGTGATAATTAATGCCAAACTAGGGAACAACTTCACCTAATGGAAAATATAAACAGAGGTTTTAATTGGACTAAAGGGAGTCCTAGTGCTGTTAATAACGGATTTTGAAACACAAAATAAATGTCCTCCAGCAACCACTTTCAATAAAACAGTGGACCAAAAAGAATTTTTTGCTTCAACAAAATTTACAAATATAGAGCCATTATTGTTTCCTTCAAATAGTGAAAATCATAGGCATGATGGGATTTTCTCTGGATAAACATGCAAAAATATTGTCACACAATAGTCACTATTGTGTGAAAGTATAAGTCTCAGAGATAAGTGACACACTCTGAGGTGCTGAATCAAAATTTTCTCTTTACAATAACAGAAAAAGGTGCAAAGGCTAACAAGATATTTTCAGAATACAAACAATGGCTCTTTTAGACAAGCCACATTTGCAGGAAGGGGTCTGTTGATGAGGCAAGAAGCAGAGACAGCGACTTTACATAATGAACAACTATTGAGTTGACTATCTCTAGCCACTGAGGAAGACGTGGTGCAGAAAAGGAGTAGATCATGATTAAAATTCCTGCTACTCTGGTACGCAACCCTAGACTCTTCTTTCATACAAACTTCTGGTAAAGATTTGGTTGAAGAAAAACTGATTTTATTGAAAGATGAATTATAAAATGAATGCAAAACAAGACATCAGCCAATATACTACAGAAAAAGAGGAGGGTTGGAAAAGCAAAAATAAATAATGGGCAGAGAACATTAACCAGAAAATGGTTGTTATGGAGCAGATAAAAATTATAATAAAATATTCTCCATGAATTTAAAAAATTTAATCGACTAACTCTGAAGCAAGAGTACTAAGTAAAGACAAAGAAATTCAGATAAGTGATAACAAGGCAGCAGAAAAAGATTAAATATGAGCTGGGCTGGCAGATCTCAGAAAAGAAGTGGAAAGGGGAAAGAACCTCACAGAACTAAGAGAGAAATTAGAAGTAACCAAAGGATAATCGACATTGCTAAACACAGTAAGGGACATGGAGGAAAGAAAGAGAGAATCAGCAAAATTAAATGGAATTTAATAAAGAATTTAAAAGGATAAAAGGAAATGTTAGCTATGGAAGAAAGGCAAACAAAATCCAATGTATATATAATTGGTCTAACAGAAAGAAATAATGACAATAATAAAAAACATATATTTAAACACATCATGCAATAAACTTCTCCAGGAAAAAAAAAAGAAAAAGAGAAGGCTTAAATTTACAGTTTAGAAAAACATACTGTGCCCTAATGAAAAAATGCATGAGAAAAATGAGATCAATAAGTATTTTAATAAATTACTTAATTTTTTAAAAAGATATAACCCTTTTCAATTCTCAAATTTAGTCGATTTTAGTCAAATGTTTGACTAAACATCAGTCACTTACAGTAATAAAATTTACTGCTATTCTCAGATTTATCCACAACAACCTTCAGTGCTAGAAAGCAGAAGAACAATAGCTCCTAAATATTCCTCAAGAAAATTTGTCACATACTCAGAGAAATAAGAATAAAAGAATCAGACCAATGTTGTTGAACATGCTCAAAAAGTTGTGTCTGTGTACTCGTCTTTCAGAATCTATTAGATGATGAACTACATCCAACCAAGAAATAACTGGAAACACTATGGCAAAAGCTAATTGTTAATATTAAATAAATTCAGCTGTAAGATTTAAATAAATGTGGGGATTACAGTTATATAACAGAATGCATATCTTATCAACCTTTACAATCTAGAAACGATTTAGACAAAAAGTGAGGTGAGGAAGACAGAAAGTGGGAGTCAATAAACATTTACAAATTTATTAATCTTTTACAACTATAATTAGAAATATATCTTTTAAAGTTAGTAAGTCACATAACAGAGGTAAAAGTATATGTGACAATAAAAATGTAAATACTCAGGAATATAAAAATAAAATTTGATTAACTAAATAGTGGAAAGAAGAGAAGAGTAAATATATTAATATGCCAAAGGGAGTCAACCAAAATACTTTTCCTTTTTTTTGAGGACGATTAGCTATGAGCTAACATCCACTGCAAATCTTCCTCTTTTAGGTGAAGAAGACTGGCCCTGACCTAACATCGGTGCCCATCTTCCTGTACTTTATATGTGGGACACCTGCCACAGCATGGCTTGACAAGCAGTGCATAGGACCACATCCAGGATCTGAACCAGCAGGATCTGAACCAGTGAACCCCGGGCCACCAAAGCAGAACATGTGAACTTAACCACTGTGCCACCAGGCCAGACCCAACCAAAATACTTTTAAAGCTTTAAATCTTGAATATGCCCTAGGAAGTCAAACAAAAGAGTATTCAAAGTTTTAAAAAAGAAATCTGGACTATAGGGAGTGGGAAAGAGTGGGACAGAGAACCACTATATTTTCTTATGTCTCTTACTACTCTTGGATTACTTTTAAACTATACGCTTATACCATTTTTATAAAACAAAAAATTTTATAATGAAAATAAAACAATAGCATGAGAATAAATCAAATGAATGAAAACAGATCAAAAAAACAGAGGTTTTAATTATAATACCAGGCCAAGTTAAAGTTAGGTCAAAAAAATTAAAATAAAGAAAGGTCCTTTATAAAGCTAAGAGCAGAATTTGAAATGAATATATAGCAGTTTTGATTTTATATGCACCAAATAATATACTATGACTTTCAAAGAGCAAAATCCACTAATGTAAGAAGAAATATATATTAATATAAAAAAATCTTAATTTCCTTTCATGTAAATTAATCTGTCCATGACAAAAAATAAATGAGGCTATATCAAACTTAAGAGTACAATTAATAAAGTAGAATATAGTGACACTCCTTTCTCCAACACACACACAATGAGCACGGACTACATCTTCTCTAGTTCCATGGAACATTCCAAAAATATTTTACCAAGTAGTAGGTACAAAGGAAAATTCCACAATTACAACTATTAAAAACAACATTATCTGATTACAAGATAAAACTTGAAATTAACAACAAAGTATGAGGGGCATGATTAAACGCTCAGAAGAGCATTTATAATCTTAAATAACAATGAAGAAATAAAAATGATTAGAAAACACTCAAAAAATTAGTAAACGTATAAAAAGAAAATGAAAATAACAAGTAGAAAGGCAGGAATTAATTAAATAGAAGACAGAAAAATTGTGAATAAGAGATTCTAATCTTTTCATTAAAAAAAAATCAGTAAAATAGTTGAACCGTTACTTCAATTAACAAAAGGAGGGAAGGAGAGCATAAATTCTAAAATAATAAATGCTACAGGGAAAATAATGGAGATATAGAAGAAATTCTAAGAATCTTAGAAAATGATTTTGTCACCTCTATATGTGTTTGAAAACCTGAATGAAAAGGGAAATTTTCAAGGAAATATGACTTACAAAAGTGATTTCAAAATGGACAAGTCTAAACAGACAAATTACCTTAAAAGAAAAAATTAAAGTTACTAAAGAGTAACATAGAAAAGGAAAAGTATCTAAAAAATTGCTGAGGCTGGCCCGGGGGCATGGTGGTTATGTTCGGCACACTCCACTTCAGTGGTCCAGCCTTCATGGGTTCAAAGACAGGGTGCAGACCTCATCAAGTCATGCTATGTTGGCCACCCACATACAAAATTAAGGAAGACTGCCACGATGTTAGCTCAGGGCTGGTCTCCCTCAAGCAAAAAGAGGAGGATTGGCAACAGATGTTAGCTCAGGGCCAATCTTCCTCACACACACACACAAATTGTCTATGAAAGGAAAGTAACAATGCTGTAAATGACACATAAAGTGTGTACTACATAATGATAGCACACACAGAAAAAAACTACCTTGAATCTTTGAAGCAAGTTTTATAAATAAATAATTAGAAAAAGAAGCCAGCAGTGTGTTAAAAGAATGATACACTGAGACGAGTGACAAATAAAAATGGCAAGCAATAGGATATATTGGAGAATATGAGGAAGCCATTTGGTATAAACCTAATTCGGCCTGACCTTGTCTTTCCAAAAGGGCCTGACCGAGGCCATTGAGCATGCATTGTATATCTGCTTTAGATATTCCCTATGGCAAGAACAAAGGCCCTTGAAATAAAGGTGCAACTTCCCTCCCCCTCCCAATGTTGGCATCTTTCGGGAAGAAAGGCCCTGGGCCATGGTTCCTCATAAAGCTTTGTTTAATTTTCTCTTGCTATTCTGTCTCATGTGAATTTAGTTCGTTCTCTGGCCAGACGAACCCACATTTGGGAAGAGGAAATGTCTTCCTCCCCTACACTGCCTTCCTAACAAACTCTTTAAGGCTGAAACCAGTTTCTTTTGTTTTTCTTTCTTTGTGTGTTAAATCTTTTTGTGCCATTTGTTTTGTCAGTGGGAGAGGAAGAGAAGCCAAGCAAACAAAAGATTGGTGTGAAAGCAAACACACGAATCCACTAAATATTTAAATGGTAGTTTTCCATGTTGACGAAAGGCGTGATGCATCCAATTCTAGCAGAATTCATGCCCACCTCCCAACTTGTGCTCTTCTTAACAATTTTCCCCAAATTTTCATTTGTTTTATTCCCATACCTATCATTTTCATAACTTTTTCTGTTTCTACATTTTATTATTATATAGTATTCTATTGTGTGTGTACTATAATTCCATTGTGCATGTACTGATTTATTTAACCAGTTGCCTTTTAAAAGCATTTAAGTTGTTTCTAATCATCTATTGTAAGAAATGCTGTTGTGAGAGTCAGCTTTATTCCTGTCACTTCACAGGCGATTGAGCATATGTGTGTGATCGAGTCCGTGAGGTGGAATTGCTGCATTAAGGTTCTGTGTACCTGGAGTTTTGAAATACACTGTCAGATTGCCTCCTCAGAGAAGGAATGAGAGGGATTGTTTTCTGATTCTTACCTAAATGTGTATTATAAAACTTTTCAATCTTTGCCAGTCTGACAAGAGGAAAATTATCTCAATGTAGTTTTATTGCATTTCTCTTATTATATGTAATATTAAACATCTTTTTATATTAGTCTTTTTGTCACCAATTAGCTACCCTGAGGAACTCAAGGGTGGGTTTGGATATTTCAATTTTTTCCAAATTGTTCTTTTTCCTTTTGTTATGTTAAGGAGATGCGATCACCACCCACCCTGAGCCAGACCAAGCCTCTGCAGGAGAGCTACGCCTATGACTTTTGCCTTATTTTTAATGCTAAGATCTCTCCAGGAGGAGCTCAGGCCTTTTTCCCTGTAACCTGCAGTATATGTGGAAGTATGTTTTCCAACTGAGCCTGCGTAAGCGAATACTCACCTCTCCCTTTTGAATATTCATTCCCCATCAGAAATAAATGTCCCTGCTTCCCTTTGGTTGCGGACTCCGTGACTCTGGAAATGATTCCTCAGGGTCCCCTATTTGCCGCAAATATACCTTCCTTTGTGAGACGACTGCTCCTGGTGGACAGTCTGATTTAACTCGCCAGGAGGAAGCCCACTTTGGTTTTGGCAACATTTTGTGATATGAGTTGCAAAAGTATTTCTCAGTTTTTCATTTATCTTATCTTACTTATAATGGACTGGGCTATGCAAAATTTATTTTCTTGTTAATTTATCAATCTTTTCTTCCATACTCCTGGGTTTGGGGTCATACCCAAAATGCCTTTAACTTTGAGATTATGAAGATATTTTCCAGTTATTTAATCTAATATTTCCCTGATTTGGGTGTTTTTAAAACTATTTAAATCTTTGGTTTTTTTTTTACTTTTTTATGGACGATTAGCCCTGATCTAACTATCGCCAATCCTCTTCTTTTTGCTGAGGAAGAGTGGCCCTGAGCTAACATCCGTGCCCATCTTCCTCTACTTTATACGTGGGATGCCTGCTGCAGCATGGCTTTTGCCAAGTGGTGCCCTGTCTGCACCCGGGATCCAAACGGGCAAAACCCTGGCCACAGAGAATCAGAACGTGGGAACTTAACCACTGAGCCACAGGGCCAGCAACAGATTCATTTAGAGTTTATTTTAGTTTTAAAGTGTGAGGTATGAATCCAATATTTTTTTTCTAGATTTCTACCAATAATCTCAACAATATTTATTAATTAGAACATCTTTTCCCTTTGAGTCTGAAAAGACATATTTATTAGACAAATGCCTATGTATATTTGGATCTATTTCTGCTTGTTCTTTTCATTTTAATTTGTCTATCATGCTATTAATAACACAGTAACACATTGAATTAACCTTTATGGTTTTATAATTTATTTTATTTTCTTGTAGTACTCTCCTCAACCTCCCTCAATATTTTCTTTTTCAGGTTAATTCCAAAATTTTTATGATGTTGAGACTTCTCATCTCAGGACATAATACAGGTTTCTATCTTTTCAAGTCTTCATTTTTATTTATTAATAGAATTTTTGTCTTCTTCATATTGACCTTGTACATTTTGTATTAAATTTGTTTCTAGGTTATCCAGGCATACAAAAATAATGATGTTTAACTCTTTCGAGTTAGTATATCTCCAATTTCTTTCTCTTGTCTCATGTTGCAAGGTTTCTCCAGAACAAATCTGATAGCAACCATAGTGACAGCTTTGTCATGTTGTTGGCTCCAGTGGGAGTGTTTCTTTTTCCATTAAGCATAATGTTATCTTTTAGGTTGAAATACATATATTTTAGTATGCTTGGCAAGTGTCTATTTATTTTCCTCTTTAAGAGTTTTTATCAAGAATAACAATAAATTTTATTATACACCTTTTTAGCATCTGAGTAAATCATCACTTTTTCCTTTTTTTCTATGAACATGATAAACTCACATATTTGCCAATATTGAGTCAACTTTCCATTCCTCGTGTCGACGAAAATGAAAATTTGGGTGAGTTTATTCTGAGCTGAAATCTGAGGACCGTGGCCTGGGGCCTTTCTTCCCAAAGGAAGAAAGGGCACCGAAGAAGTGGGGTGCACAGAGTGGTTATATACCCCCAAACAGGGTGTTTCACATATGATTGAAATGTCCCTCCCACCATAGTCACAAGATTGCCCTGTCGGCACAGCACTTGATGGACACAGCAGGTAGTGGGTCTGCTGTCTTGATAGGCATAGCAGGAGGCAAGTCTATTGTCTCGAGCTGGGCGGTCACAGGTGAGTGCAGCAATCTAGCACTAAGCTAAATCTAGTTTCTAGCCTAAGGAAAGATGCTTAATCCTTAAAGAAATGCCAAAGTTGGGAGGGGGAGGGAAGTCAGTTACAGGAGGTTACCAGAGAAGCACAATAAAATTCAGATTTAAGTCTTTGCCTTTGGTATTGATTAAGAGTTTCTAGAGAGAAGGTCATCTCCTTTCTTCTTCCTGGTACAGAAGGAGGCAACTTTTACAGATAGAGATTTACCCTACAAATGTAAAGGTGTCCTAACAAAGGGCAAGTTCCATTCCTCAGAGCCTCCTTCCCTGTCCCAGTTTATCAAAAGAAATCAGCTTCAAGTAATCCTGATGCCAAAGAGACATATCTTGGGGTGGCCAATTTCAGGCCCCCACAGCAGCATCTAGCAGGGTCAACACCAAGATAAAAAAGTGGCAAGCAATTGTTCCAACTTCTGTCTCTGGTATCACAGTTTAACTGAAAAGTCAAATATTAGGTATTACCTTACACCATGCTTTCCTACATTTGTCTAATGAAAATAATTCCTGTTTGCTAACGTTTCACTCTTTTTTGATTCAAAGGCAATAGTAAACACATGCCTTTGCAATTCCGTTTCTCATTGTAAAGATGTGAAAAAATTCTCATTTGTTCACTATTTAATCAAAGGAAAGCTTGGTAGCACACTTCGGCCATTACAAAATTTGCAAGAGTAGCTTGTGGAAAATAAAGAGCCAGTCAGCATCTGAGAGTCAAAAGCATTCTGTTAAATGGCGAAGGGAACCAGACATTAGCTGAAAGGTCTAAGAGTATTTGGACACGTACAGGTGATAATATAAAACCCGATGGCACAGATCGCAGATTCAAAAATGGTATCAAAATCTGTAGTATTAGTTTCCTAAGGCTGCCATAACAAAGTACCACAAACTAAGTGGCTTAGAACAATAGACGTTCTCTCACAGTTCTGGAAGCCAGAAGTCTCCACAAATTGGCAGCAGCGACAAGTTCCCGCGGAAGGCCAAGGGAAGAACCTGTTCAGGCCTCTGGCCTAGTTTCCTGCAGGCTCAGGTGTTCCTGGACTTGTAGATGGCCATCGCCTCCCTGTATCTCTTCACATCCTCTTCCCTCAGTGCATGTCTGCCTCTGTGTCGAAATGTCCCCCTTTTTGTAAGGACACCAGTTGTATTGGATTAGGGTCCACCCTAATGGCCTCATTTTAACTTGGTTAACTCTGTAAAGACCCAGGTTCCAAATAAAGTCATGTTGTGAGGTACTGAGTGCTTGGACTTCAACACATCTTGGTGGAGGATGCAATTCAATCTGTAATAGTCTGCCCTCTGGTCCCCCAAATTCATGTCCTTTCCACATGCCAGATACGTTCACCCCATCCTGGCATTCTGAAAAGTCTTCGTCATTCCAGCGTCAACCCTCATCTAAATATTATCAATACCATCAACTCACAGCCCCAAATGTTATCTAAATCATCCAAATTAGTCATGGGTGAGAATCAGGGTAGGATTCATCCTGAGGTCAATGATTATGATTCCTGATAAAACTTATGAAGGGAATTCTGGCTTATAGAAGAATCAAGTGCAAAGACCGAATGTACAAATTAGCAAAACCTGGGGGTAAAAATATGTTTTAAGTGCTGCAATGTTGAAACCATAGCAACAAGTCTAAACTCTAGAGTTGAATAGTTACCATTTCCTAGTTTTCTGAAGCCATTTCTACTTAATCTAGAAACAAGGTTTTATCTGTATAATAATCAGTAAGAAAATTTTAATCTGTCTCAGTATCACACAACACAACACAACTTAAACTCTTAGTTTAACTCGGTACACCAGATCCAAGCTGGTACAAGTTTATATCCAGTTATCTCCGAGCTTGCTTGTAGAGGAAATTCCCGGAACGTGGATCGCCAAAGTGGAGCGTGCCCAACTTAACCACTAGGCCCTGGAGTCAGCTCCTCCCCCTTCACTTTTTTAATAGGATATCCATGAATATCATGTATCACACTAGAGTTTGGTGGAATATAATTTGATAAAATTTTTCTAATTTGTCTTAAGACATTATTCTTCCATCAATTTTTTTTCCCCTCTTACATGAGTTAGAATCAAAGAATGTTAGTGTTACACACAAGATTTCATGCTAATTTTACAAATTCTCACACTGAAGCACAGTGGTGCTCCATCATTTTGAAGGATCATAGAGAGGGGTATATTTGAGGACCCTAATTTGCCTTCATCTCAAGAAGAGACAAGAGACAGTAGCACAATAATATCAGCAACGTGGGGAGGAATTCAAAGGGAGAGACTGGATATATAAATGGACAACGGGCAGACCATATATAGCAACAGAACTCTGGCCACAACCTCTGCAACAGTCAGCTCAGAATGGGCAGGACCTGATTACGTGCCCTTTCCGGTTAGCCCATCTCCGGCTTCTCCAGGCCAACAACTTTCAATCAGAGCATAGCCGAAGCCTTTCCTGTCTTCGCTATAAAGCTTTCCCACTCCTCTGCCTGCCTTTTAATCTCTGCCAAACACAAGTGATGGTTGTTGACTTCTGCGATATAACAGTCTCTGAATAAATAGTCTGTGCTTGTTCTCATTTGGATGATCTTCATTTATTTCCACAGAACACTTCACCTTATAAGCAGGGGAAAATGGCTTAGACGGAAATCCAGACATGGGATCATTTACTCTCGACTGCGGCAGAACACAGCTACCCACCCCATACGAGTGAGCAGAGTTCTATAAACAGCACCATTCTATTTATGTCTTGTGCACAATTACAAAGCTAGAAGATCCTTATTTTCCTGTATTTTCAGGAAAGAACATACTGAAAAAGCAATTAGAAGCGTCTTGAAAGTATAAAGGGTGCCAATTAGCAGTCACTTGTCATGTATTTGCCGTTTGGAAGATGAGGAATGATTGTGGTCGAGGTGTGACAAGCCAAATCCCGTTATTGCTCAGAATAATCCCCATGGTCCCGAGTAACTCCACAAATTTTTAAATGCCCACTGCAGCCAAAAATGCCATCTCCCAGAATTGCATTCTTAAGGGATCGCTAAAATTTTTTTAAAAGGTACACAAACTCTGTTTAAAACAATCAGAGTCATGTATCACGTTTATGCACTGCAGACTCTGAGCTCAGTCCACAAGCCAAGACTTCTGTACCTAGAAATGCAAAGTGAGGTGGAAACTGTCATGCTGATGGCATTTTATTAGGAGTTAAAAATGGGTCACATTAGCAAATTTTCATTTCAATGTGTTCAA
Source organism: Equus przewalskii (assembly GCF_037783145.1). Lineage (NCBI taxonomy): Eukaryota > Metazoa > Chordata > Mammalia > Perissodactyla > Equidae > Equus > Equus przewalskii. The sequence continues at coordinate 18,016,166 of NC_091858.1, read as the reverse complement.
GATTCTACCTGAATTTTCCCAGGCAAAGAAATTCTTTATTTGTGTTGAATCTTTTTTGAAGAGATCAAAAAAACTAGTAAAGGATTCAGTAATTAACCGCTATGAATCATTTCATCAGAATGATTATGCATTAAAGAGAATAACCTTAAGGTAAAGTAGCTAAGCCCTCACCAACGAAACATTTGGGTAAAAGATCCTTAGGAGGTTCTCTCTGCCTTGTAACCTCAATGTGTATCCTCTCAGAGCGTCTGTAATATGTCAAGGCGTATATTTGTATCCATGTCTGCTTTCTTCTAATGCACCTTAATCTCTTCAAGAATAAGGACAGTGCCCTACTAGTGCTTCAGTATCCCAGCGCCTTGTCGCCAAACAAAAGCATAGTACAAACAAAATAAATGTGGAATGAGCGAATAAATGAATGAATGAAATTGTCATTGTCCTTACTCCTCTCCCTTGGCACTGACTAATTTCTGGCAGTAGATATCAGATGCGCCTGAGAGGACAGAATAGCAGAGCCAGAGGATTTGGTTAAACTCAAACTATCAGTCCAGTGAAGGTTAGCCTTGAAACTTTAAGTGAATAAACTACAAAGAGGTTGGCATTCATCTCAAGATTCTAGTTCAGATAGAGAGGGTCAAACTTATAGTGGATCAAGAAAGGGATGGCATTCTAAATTAATTTCACCAAAAGGTACTAAACCTTTCATTCTAATTCAAGAGAGGCGGAAAAAGGTACACATTGGAAGAATTAAGAGATTGGCTTAAATTTGTGGTGGTAATTCTGAGATAACTACATAGGAAAGATATAGGACAGTGAACATCTCCATAGATTTTAAAGAACCCCAGCACAAAGATTGTACATAATGATCTTAGTTGATACTCATGCCTGGCTGATGGATTTAACCTTTTCAGGAAAACATTGCTGAGTGTTAAGTACATTCACTTGCACTCCATGTAAGAACAGATATCTGAAAGTACCTTCCTGGGCCTACTGTGGGGTGATTCATGCATCAGATAATAGTTGGACACTAATAATAATAAGATATCTTCCACTTCTTTGGTTCTTCAGTTCCCTGAGACAAGAGTGATGCTCAGTTTGTCTCTTCCATAAGTTAGAGCCACAGGCACTTATTGAACCTCATCTTCTTCCTCTTTCTAAAAGACACGGTAACACAAGTTGATTTCTAAAACATTTTCTTGCTCTAAAATGTTAAATTCTTTGAGAGAAAAAACCTTACAGAATAATAGAAAACATTGCTTCTTACCTCTGCTCTTTCTTAATCAGTAAAGGAACAGCATCATATTCAGTTCTAGATGATATTGCCCCTTAATGGAAAAGACAATAATAAATAACACTTTGTAGAAAAGATTTGTAATGGAAAGATTCTTGTTCTTTTCTGTCCATATGTCAATAACATGGGTGGCTGTTCTTTAACGAGCTAAACTGTCCAGTCTCCATTTGGTTTGGCTGCAGGTTTAGAAATCCGATTTCCGCACAGTTATTTCAGATCCAAATGTTAATGCTCTCTGCATAATAGACATGTTTACATCAGTTTTGCGATTAAGGGGAAGCATTTTATGTGGAGAAATCTTACTTTGTCAAAAACTTCTTTAATACTCTAGATGTTTGCCTAACAATTCTGTAAATTCAGATTTTTACAAATCAAATAATTCGAACACACAATGGTATCTTCTATTTGGAAGAATCTACAATAATGAATAAGCAAGACTCCCCCTAAATTCTGACAACAATATGAAAATATGGAAACATAGAGAAAAAAATGCTGCCTGCCTGCCTTATGAATGTTATCTTAATGTAAAGGTAAAGAATCATAGAATTTCAAAGGTGAAAGCAAATTTTGAATTTACATAGCCCCAAATCCTTATTTCACATAAGATAAAATTGAGGTTTTGGCTGCTTTTTAAAAAAGTAAAATTGGACTTCAGGGGAGAAGTGGGACCTTGATGGGGCCTCCACTGTTCAGTCTGGCCTTTAGGTAGAGCTGCAGAAATCCTCTTCTGTTGATAGAGCTGGAGTCAATCAGGACCAGAGGAACTGGCACAGGCTAACCTAACATTTAAGAGACTGATACCGTAAGCAAAAAGTCAATATATTAATTTGAACTAAAGAATTTTAACTACAAAAAAAACTAAGAACATGGGTTGATTTGTTTATCATTTTTAAAATCTCCAATGAACAATACTTGTTGAGGATAACACCAGAGCAAAGGATTTTAGTGGCTGGTGTCATTGAGGTACAGAAACAAGGAACCTGTTTACACTATGGGGATATGACTTAAATCCACTACAAATGGGCTTTCCTCCATTCTCCAACAAAACTGATACTGTAAAGGTCCCCAGTAGTCTCCACATTGGTAAATACAATAGTCAATTCTCACTTGTTTTGCTTGACCTATCTGCTGCCGATGACAGCTGATCATCTCTCCTCCTTGAAACATTGTTTTCTAGGACACCATTTTCCTGGTTTTTCTACCTCTCGGGTTGCTCTTTCTGTCTCCTTTACTGTTTCTTCATCTCACCTCTAACCTCTTAACACTAGCTCCCCAGAGTTCAGCCCTTGAAGCTCTTCTCTTCTGTATCTACATTCATACCCCAGGGCAGTTGTTCGCAAAGTGTGATCCTCAGACCAGCAGCATAAGCATGACTTATCCCTCCAAAAACCTAACTAATCAGAAACTCTGGGATTGGGACCCAGCAATTTAGTTTTAACAAGCCCATGACAGGTGATACTAAAGTTTGAAAAGCATTTCCCTAGGGATCTTATAGTGTTTGACTTATCTTACAGTGTACCATCTGTAAACTGTGTGGATTCCAATTTTTTACGTATATTTATGTGCAGCCTAGTCTCCTTCTTCTGAATTCCAGATTTATATATCCATTGCTAATTTGATTTCTCTACTTGAAAATATTATAGGCATTTCCTGCATTACATACCAAAGCTAAACTTTTGACAATACAATCTTTTCCACTTGCGGTAGCCCCCATTTCAGTTAACCTTCGTTCCAGTTGCTCAAGCCAAAATTCTTGGAGTTGTCACTGATGTCTAACTTTCTATACACCAACTCTGCAAAGTATTGAAAGATACAAATATGAGGAACACCTAATTATCATCCTCAAAGAGACTATTAGCTAGTATGGAAATAAGGGAGTTGATGGAGTTGCCATTATTGTAAGAAGTCAATGGGACAGTCAAGTAGATACGTCTGCAACATTTAAAAATAAAGACTAATATTCAGGAAAGTTTCAAGATGTAAGTATAAATTAGGAATGACCTGCCTAGAAGTAATGGTGGAGAAGGATGAGATGATGGAGATAAATTAGTTGTAGAGAACTCAACAGAACTAAGAAGATTGGTAGAGGAGGCAGAATGGAATAGTGAACAGTAGTATTTTAATTTTATGAAATTAAAGCATAAGAAGAAAAAATAGCAAATATGTTGAATGGTGTAGAATATCAATGGGATTAGTGATGAATTAAAGATAATGATTCATGTTTAGTCTACCGATATTACATTTGGGAGAATGCTAAATTACATTTAAACATAAACTTCCAGAGAGCCATCAATGAATTTTGACAGTGGAAGATGAAATAAGCTCTATAATCAAGAATACTCTGAATTTTCACCAGAGGAAAGGAATGGTTTTGTGCATATTGATTTGTCTTATTAAGAAAGACAAGGTGAGTATGTTACATGTTTAAGTACAGCCCTCACCATTAAGTTATCGATGACACAAGAACCACAATGGTAAATAGATGATTGTAAAGAGTTGGGACAGCAACAATTTAATTCATTTTTGTAACAGAAGCAAGTACAATGATATTTAGTTCTTAAAGAATAAACAGTTTGGAATACATGTCCCAGTTATAAGTCTTGATTGTGGTTGCCCTTCATATCTCTAAACTTAAAAGGTGAAACACTCTCATTTGTACCATGATGTTTAAATTTCCTCTTGTGATCCTTGGTGTCACTCACTGAGGATTTGGGAAATAAAAGATTTCTATACTCTTTAGAGGCCCATTTTTAATCACCTGTCAAATGAAAAGGCTGAGTGGTAAGAATGAGGACAATGTTTACATTCAAGCTGTATAATCAAGGGATCTAAGAATATTCAATTTTGCCAATTTTGTGAAAATTAAAAATAGCATATATTTGAAGGTATTTTAAAGAGGAAAATGAAAGTACAATAGTAATTTAAACAGGAAGGCAGCTGTAAGGCCTGAAATGCTATTTGAAAAGGATTTCTGTTGAAGTAGGATAATGATATGTGAAATCATTACGTGAGGTTTGCTCTGAATACGTTTTCTCAGCCACTGAAAAGAATAATGAACAGCAAGTGTCAATTTTTTTTTAGTCTATCAACTGCAGAAAGGCAACTTTTAAAAAGTTTATCTTGACATCAACTTGTGACAGGATCTCACAATAATCTCAGTTTTCCTGCTACTGAATCAACCTAATTTCATCTCCACTCTTCGCCAAGGTTCTAGAATCTAGACCTGAAATTTTATAGTCACCATGATCCCTCCCTGTTCCTCTTTTCCCACCTTCTCTTTAGCTGCCTCCTCCTTTCTATTCCTAGGGTCACTAGTGTGAGTAAGCTTTTGACTCTATGCTAGCCCTATCGCCATCCATCAGGTCTCTCTGCCTCTCATCCTTCCCCGATTTACATGAGCACCAGCGGTCAGTTCTGTGGAAGGAGACCCTAAGACAGTGTTTGGAGACAAGATCTTTAGTAGGGATCAACACCTATGAAAAGAAGAGGGTGGAAGTAGAATTAGAGAGGAAGAAGGCAAACTATGTTACAGACCCAACAAGGTCTAACCCAGCATTTGGAGCTTTCCAGAATGTTGGCTCTGAGAGTCCCCACATTGGGCTTTTAATCCACAATGCACACCTCCCACTCCAGGTAGATCAGTGAAAGGGCATGACCTCAGGGAGGCAGCTCTTAGTGCTGACCTGACCTTGAAAGAGCTGACAGCTTGAGACTGTCTGATGATGACAGTCTCCATGGCTGGACAACATTCGTTCCTGACACTTTAGCCCAATAGTTTCCTAAAAAATATATTCAAAAAAATGAGTAGTTTCAATAAGAGATTTTGGAGGCAGGAGGACAAGTATCTGAGTCCTCAAATTTTCCAGTTACTAGAGGATGTACTCTGGGTAAATTATCTAATTGCTCCACACCTCTTTCTCCTCACATGTCAAGAAATGATTACATACACTTATTTGGGTTATTATGAGGACTGCAGATGTCTTAGTATAGGGCTAACATATAGCAGGATTTAAATGAATGTCCCTTATCCTCCTCGGCTATCTTAAAGCATTAATTATTGTTTACTATTCTCTCTCTCTCAAAATGTTATAATCTCACCCCTTTCATGATATTACATTTTCCTGGTTCTCTTACAACTTCAGGGAATTCTTCTCTATTACCTGTTTTTCCAGGTTTACTGAGATATAATTGACATACACCATTGTGCAAGTTTAAGGTATGCAACGTGATGATTTGACACTTATATATTGTGAAATGATTACCAAAATAGGATTAATTGACACCTGCATCACCTCACATCATCATACATACATATATATATTTGTAGTGAGAACATTTGTTTTACTCTTTTAGCAACATTCAAATATATAGTACAGTACTGTTAACTACAGTCAGCATGCTGTAAATTAGATCTCCAGAAGTTATTCATCTTAAAACCAGAAGTTTATACCTGTTTTGTTTTTTGGTGAGGAAGACTGGCCCTGCGCTAACATCTGTTGCCAATCTTCCTCTTTTTGCCTGAGGAAGATTATCGCTGAGCTAACATTTGTGCCAATCTTCCTCTATTTTGTATGTGGGACACTGCTACAGCATGGCTTTATCAGCAGTGTATAAGTCCACACCTGGGATCCAAACCTGTGAACCCTGGGTCACTGAAACAGAGTGTGCAAACTTAACCACTATGCCACTGGACTGGCCCCTAGAAGTTTACACCTTTTGATCAATATCTCCCAATTTCCCCACCCCTCAACCCATGGTAACCACCGTTCCACTCTCTCTTTCTATGATTTTGGCTTTTTAGACTCCACATATAAGAGATATCATGAAGTATTTATCTTTTTCCATTTTACTTATTTCACTGAGCATAATGCCATCAAGGATCATCCATGTTGTCACAAATAACAGGGTTTCCTTCTTTCTCAAGACTGAATAATATTCCACAGTTTATATATACCACATCTTCTTTACTCATTCATCTGTTGATAAATGCTTAGGTTGTTTCCATATCGTGGCTATTGTAAATAATACTGCAATGAAAATGGGAGTGCAGGTATCTCTAGGAGATCCTGACTTCCTTTCTTTGGATATGGAGATTGTTGGAGCATGTGGTAGTTCTATTTTTAGATTTTTGAGGAAATTCCATACTGTTTTCCATAGTGTCTGTACCAATTTATATTCCTACCTACATGCACAATGATTCCCTTTGCTCCACATCCTCACCAACACTCTTTCTCTCCCTTCTCTTTTGGATAACAAACATTCTAACAAATGTGAGGTGATATCTCATTGTGGTTTTGCTTGCATTTTCCTCATGATTAGTGAAGTTGAGCATCTTTTCATGCACCTGTTGGTCATATTTATGTCTTCTGAGAAAAAATGTACATTCAGGTCCTCTGCCCATTTTTTAATCCGATTGTTCATTTTTTGCTATTGAATTGTGTGAATTCCTTATATATTTGGATATTAACCTCTTATCATATATATGATTTGCAAAGGTTTTCTCCTGTAGGTTGCCTTTTCATTTTGTTGTTTCCTTTGCTGTGCAGAAGTTTTTTAGTTTGAATTAGTCTCATTTATTTGTTTTTGCTTTTGTTGCTCATGCTTTTGGTGTCATATCCAAAAAAATCGTTGCCAAGACCAATGTCAAGGATCTTTGTCCCTATGTTTTCTTCTAGGCATTTTATGATTTCAGGACTTAGGTTAAAGTCTTTAATCCATTTTTGGTTAATTTTTATGAGTGGTATAAGGTAAAGATCCAATTTTATTCTTCTACATGTCATTATCCAGTTTGCCCCTAACCATTTATTCAAGAGACTATCCTTTCCCCACTGAGTATTCTCAGCTCCCTCGTCAAATATTAGTTGATTATATATGCAAGGATTTATTTCTGAGCATTTGAATCTGTTCCATTGACCTATGTGTCTGTTTTCCTGCCAGTACCATACTGTTTGATTACTACAGCCCTATAGTATAATTTGAAATCAGGAAGTGTGATGCCTCCAGCTTTATTTCTTTCTCAGGATTGCTTTGGCTATTCATGGTCTTTTATGGTTCCATATAAATTCTAGGATTGTTTTTTCTACTTCTGTGAAAAATGCCATTGGAATTTTGATAGAGATTGTGTTTAATTATAGATGGCTTTTGGTAATATGGACATTTTAACAACATTAATTCTTTCAATCCACGAACATGGGATATCTTTCCATTTGTGTCTTCTTCAATTTCTTTCATCAAAGTATTGTCAGTTTTAGTTAAACCTCCTTGATTGTGTTTATTCCTAAGTATTTTATTGTTTTTGATGCTATTGTAAATGAGATTGTTTTCTTTGTTTATTTTTCAGATATTGCATTGTTAGTGTATAAAAACACAACTGTTTTTTCTACATTGATTTTGTGTCCTGCAATAATACTGAATTTCTTTACTAGTTTTAACTCTTTTTTGAAGTATTTAGGATTTCCCATATAAAAGATTTTATCATTTTGAAACAAAGACATTTTTACGTTTTCCTTTTTGATTTTGGTGTCTTTTATTTCTTTTTCTTGCCAAATTGCTCTGGCTAGGACTTCCAGTATTATGTTGAATAGAAGTGGTGAGAGTGGGTACCCTTGTCTTGTTCCTAATCTTATGGCAAAAGCTTTCAACCTTTTACCATTCAGTATGGTGTTAGCTCTGGGTTTCTCAGATAAGTCCTTTATTATGTTGAAATGAGTTCTTTATATACCCAATTTCTAGAAGATTTTTATCAGGAAAAGGGTTAGTATTTTGTAAAATGCTTTTTCTGCAACTGTTGAGATGGTCATATGATTTTTATCTTTCATTTTACTTATGTGATGTATCCATTTGTTTATTTGCATATGTTGAACCGTTCTTGCATTCCAAAAATAAATCCCACTTGGTCGTGGCGTATGATCTTTATAATGTGCTGTTGAATTCAGTTTGCTAATATTTTCTTGAGAATTTTTTGCATTTATATTCATAAGGGATATTGGTCTGTAATTTTCTTTTCTTGTAGTGTGCTTATCTGGCTTTGGGATCAGGGTAATGCTAGCCTCATAAAATACATTTTTTGGAAGAGTTTGAAAAGAATTCATAAAATATTTCTCTAAAAGTTTGGTAGAATTTACCAGGGAAACCATCTTGCCATGGGCTTTCTTTGTTAAGAGCTTTTTGATTACTGATTCAATCTCCTTACTCTTTATTGGTCTGTTCAGATTTTCTATTTCTTCATGATTCATTCTTGGTAGGTTGTATGTTTCTATAGTTTATTCATTTCTTCTAGATTTTCCAATTCATTTGCATATAATTATTCATAATAGCCTGTTAGGATACTTTGTATTATTGTGGTATCACTTGTAATGTCTCTTCTCATTTCTGATTTTGTTTTGAGTCTTCTCTCTTTCTTCTTAGTTAATCTAGCTAAAGGTTTGTCTATTTTGTTTACCTTTTCAAAAAACTAGCTGTTAGGGCTAGCCTTGGTGGCCTAGTGGTTAAGTTCAGCACACTCCACTTCAGCAAACTGGGTGTTGACCTACACCACTCATCAGTCAGTGTCCACACTGTGGTGGTGGCTCACATACAAAAACAGGAAGATTGGCAATAGATGTTAGCTCAGGGCGAATATTCCTCAGCAAAAAAAAAAAAAAAAAAAACCAGTTGTTAGTCTTCTTGATGTTTTCTAACGTTTCCAGTTTATATTTCAGTTATTTCCCCTTTAATCATTGTTATATCATTATTATTTCCTTCCTTCTCCTTACTTGGGTCTTAGTTTATTCTTCTTTTTCTAGTTCCTTGAGGAGTAAAGTTAGGTTATTTGAGATCTTTCTTTTTTCTTAATGTAGACATTTATCTCTGTAAACTTCCCTCTTAGAACTGCTTTTACTGAATCCCTTAAGTTTTGGTATGTTGTTTTTCCATTTTCCTTGTTTTCAGGTTTTGTTTTTAAATTTTACTTTTAATTTCTTCTTTGACCCTTTGATTGTTCAGGATTGTGTTATTTAATTTATACTTATTTGTGAATTTTCTGGCTTTTCTCCTGTTATTTATTTCTAGTTTCATACCAGTGTGGTTGGAAAAGAAACTTGGCATGCTATTTATTTCCTTAAATTTACTAAGACTTGTTATGTGACCTATGATCTATTCTGGAGAATGTTCTGTGTGAATTTGAGAAGGATACATATTCATCTGCTGTTGGATAAAATGTTTTCAATATGTCTGTTGGGTCCATTTTGTCTAAAGTATAGTTCAAGCCTAATATTTCCTTATTGATTATATCTGGATGATTATCCATTGTTGAAAGTGTAGTATTGAAGTCCCCTACCATTATTGTATTGTCCTCTATTTCTCCCTTCAGATCTCTTGGCATTGGCTTAGTATATTTCTATGCTCTAATGCTGACTGCATATATATTTATGACTGTTGATAAATGGACTCCTTTATCACTGTATAATGACCTTCTTTGTCGCTTATTGCTGTCTTTGGCTTAAAATCTTTTTTTTTTTTTTTCGATGTAAGTATAGCCACCTCTGCTCTCCTTTTGGTTACCCTTGAATGGAATACCTTTATCCATCCCTTCATTTACAGCCTACATGTGTCCTTAAAGCTGAAGTGAGGCTTTGGTAGGCAGTATATAATTGCGTCTTGTCTTTTTGTTTATTTTTGTTTTAGCTGTATTAGTGTATTCTGGATTTGACTGTATACTTACCTTTACCAGTGTGTTGTATATTTTCATATGTTTTCATGTTACTAATTAGAATCCTTCCATTTCAGCTTGAAGAACTCATTCAGCATTTCTTATAAGGCAGGTCTAGTGGTGATGAACTCCCTCAGCTTTTGATTGTTTGGGAAAGTATTTATCTTTCCTTCATTTCTGAAGGACAACTTTTCTGAATAAAATATTCTTGGTTGGCAGGTTTTTTCTTTCAGTACTTTGAATATATCATCCCACTGTCTCCTGGGCTGTAAAGTTTCTGCTGAGAAATCCTCTGATAGATAGCCTTATGGGGGGTACCCTTGTAAATTATAAGCTTCTTTTCTCTTGATGCTTTTAAGACCTCTCTTTGTCTTTGATTTTTGATAGTTTTATTATATGTTATAGAAGTTCTTTCTAAATTGAATTTGTTTAGGGACTTCATGAACTTGGAGCTTCATGAACTTGGATGTCCAAATCTCCGCAGATTTAGGAAGTTTTCAGCCATCGTTTTTTTTAGATAAGCTTTCTGGGACTTCAATAATTTGCAGATCATTTCTTCTGATGTATCTCAAAGATCATGTGTGCTTTCTTCACCCTTTTAAATTTTTTCTTTGTTCTGATCTGACTGGATAATTTCAAAGGCTGTATCTTCTAATTTACAGATTTTTTTCTTCTTCCTGATTCATTTTGATGTTGATGCTTTCTGTTGATTTTTTTTAAATTTCATTCATTGTATTCTTCAACTCCAGAAATGTGTTTGGTTCCTTTTTATAATTTCTATCTGTCTGCTAAACTTCTCATTTTGTTCATGTAGTGTTTTCCTGTTTTTGTTGAATCGTCTTTCTGTGTTTTCTTTTGGCCTGTTGAGCTTCCTTACAATGGCTGTTTTGAATGCTTTATTGGGTAAATTGCAGATCTCCACATCTTTGGAAGGGGTTACTGGAAGATTATTTTGAACCTTTGGTGGTATCATGTGTCCTTGGTTTTTCATGTTCTTTGAAGTCTTGCCTTGCAGTCTTCACATTTGAAGAAGCAGCCACCTCCTCCAGTCTTTACTGACTGACTATTGGAGAGAAATATATTCTATCAGCACTCCTAAGGATTCTGAATCTTTCTCGGAGCTTCTATGGATTCACCAGTTCCATTTCTTGCTCCCTCTTGTGGCAGAATTCTTAAGCTTATATGCCTTCTCTCAGTCTTGCAACTCACCAGACAAGTGCTGACAGTCTCCCTTTTGCTTTCTCAAGAGCAATGCTAAATGCTCATATTTGTAGACCCTCTCTGACGTGCAGATTCAGACTGGCTCTCTGTGTGTGCTCACTAGCTGTCTGCCAAATCTCATTCTCACCATCACCAGGAGCACACACAAGGAACTGCCACAGCATGGGAGGATGTGTAGGTGAAGTGTGGAGCACTGAGCATGCCCATGGGCCAGTTAGGGGGATCTGTGGGCAAGGCATCTGTGCAGCTCATGGGTGGGCCTTCCAAGGGAGTTGGTGAAGGATCTGTGTCCCTTTGATACTTTCAAAGGGATGGTCCCTCAGCTGCTCACCTTCCCTCAGTTGTACAGCTCACAACTCAATAATCTGGTTGGGATGAGAGCGAGGGGGACCTCTTTGGCAGTGACCCATATAGCTAGGGAAGCCAGGTACTCACTCATATTTTCTCACTTTCCCTCGCACAAGAAATCATCAGCTATGAAGGGTGCTCTTCTCATTCAGCTGTGCTACCTTGAGGAAGGGGTGACATAGGCAAAGTCAAAATGTTCCTCTTACCCTCTCCAATGCATCCAATCTTGGATTTATTTTTATTTATTTATTTTTTTTTTTAGGAATATTAGCCCTGAGCTAACATCTGCCACCAATCCTCCTTTTTTGCTGAGGAAGATTGGCCCTGAGCTAACATCCATGCGCATCTTCCTCTACATTATGTGTGGGACGCCTGCCACAGCATGGGCTTGATAAGCAGTGCATAGGTCCATGCCCGGGATCCAAACCACAAACCCCAGGCCACCGATGCAGAGCACATGACCTTAACCACTATGCCACTGGGTCAAGCCTGGGACTTCTTTTTGATCCCTGTGCTGGAACTTCTCTGCTAGACTCCTGGACTTCCACAGAGGCTCTCTTGCCCATGGCTGATTGTCTAAATCAGTGTTCTCCAGGAGCTCCCAGACCATGGCCAACTGGGGCTGAAGCTGGTTCATGGGCCACTTCAGAGTCCACCGCCAAGGTCTGTAAGCCTATTAGCCTATGCACGGGTGGGCAAGACTCCTCCCAGGTCTCTTAACATATGATGCTGGATCTCACATCTCCCACAAAGGCACTTTTGGCTGTGTATGGATGTCAAATTGTTGTTGTTGAGGAAGGGATATGAACAAGGGACATCTTATTTGGCCATCTTACTGATATCTCTCCTGTTACCTTTTTTATACCTCTTCCTCCTGCTCACCACAGTTCTTTCTTCAACTCCTTCTTTCTATATGTATTCTCTGTCTTATGTGGCAGCAGGATAGGGTGAGAAAACTTTGAGATTGGGAGTCAGAGAGTACTAAGATGGAATCCCTGTTCTAACAGCTGGGTAGCCTTGGGAAAGCAACTTAGATTTCCTTAATTTCAGTTTCCTAATTTGTAAATTGAGTTTAATAGTTAAATTAAAAACTAAAAACAATGTATGAAGTATCTATCATACACCAAGCACAAAAAAAGTTATCAAAAAATGTATAAGATGATTATGAAAATACTTATAATGGTAATGATTATCAGTTACATTCAAGCTAAAACTTCCAACAGTTGCTTTTTCCAGATTGTTCTCACATGACTATTTCTAGAACAAATTATTGTAAGTTTCATTCCATTCTTTCTACAACATATTGGACATCTATACCTGACCATTGGGTTAATTAACGCCTATCCCAAAGTTAATTCATAACTTCTATCTTTAAAACTGATTCTGTCAATGGCAACACAGCTGTCTCAGTGAGCAATCTTAATAACTCATACCAACGGAAAGAAATAGAAAAGATGATAGTTTAAAACAATAAACATGTGCTTGAAAAATCTATTTATGCTTAACTATGAGAAAGTCTAATGTTTAATAAACTTACATCAAATAAAGTGATAAACGCACCATATGAAATTTCACTTAGCTGAAAAGAAGAAAAATTACCTGCTTTTCTTAATTATTCACCTCTGTGTTTAAGTGTATAACTTCAATTTTCCTGCTGACATAAAGTCTCAACTCTCATGCCCAGCCTCTTAAACTTTTACTATGACAGTGACAGTGGTTAAATACTAATAATTCAAAGAACTTTACTTTTACGATAAAACCATTTGAAAATTAAGTAATGATGACAAAGAAACTGCTGAAATGCCAGTAAAGCAGAAACTTTCCAAAAAATGTATTAATAGAGGTGCACTAATCCAGGAAACAGAAAGGAAAATAGGGCGTGCAACAAGCATTGCTTCAGAAAATTACAATGTGCTCTTATCTGAAGTCAAGCTCAAGAAGGTCTTCTTTACGCGTTGATTTTCTACTCCTGTCTCTTGATCTGCAAGATAAGCTGGAAGTAGGGATAGCTTGAATCAGGTCATCAATTGCCATGTACCACTATTTAAAATTCAAGTATTTTTCTAGGCAACAAAGTGATGCTCAAGAATATGTTGCTAGGTTAACTACTTTGTACTAGCTATCTTGAGTAAACTTCTCATATGTAAATATTGTGATCTTTATGCATTTTTATCCCATCTTGTCTTTTAAAACTCTCCTATCTATTTGATATAACCAATTGCCTACATTCTTAGAGCTATGTCAATCAACTACTCTACAAGAATAGATTTGTCACCCTGGATTCCAGATTCTGCTTCCCTCTCAGTTCCCCCAAATCACATCCTGACTGTCATATTCCATTGGAATGGTTTAGATCAGTTTCTCAGTCTCAGAGCATTATAACAGACTCACATTCTTGTTTGCCCATCTCCAGACCAACAACTCTTTGTATTTAACTATGTTTAACACCAAGAATTTCTCTGGCTTCCTGGTCCTGTGCCTCAAAATTGGTCCTGTCTGGAAGCATCCAAATCAGGAAAATTACAGACATGACTTTAGCGCAAGGCTCTTAGCAGTTGCCTCTTTGTTGTTATTTATTTGCCTTTTTTCCCAGCTTGAGTCTTTCCTACACATTGCTGTTGGTTTGAACTTCAAGTAAGAGTATTCATCATCATATTACTGCTCTGCTCATGTTCACATTAGCCTACTGCATCTGGTAAAAATACCTCTATTGTTTTAAGGGTCTCTAAAATCTGGCTCTATTCTAATCATTCAATATTGTTTTTTGTCATGTCCCCCATAAAAATCTATCTGATTTAGGCTGTTCATTTTCTTACACTGTCTCTGCAGCCCAACCCCCCGAATCCTCCATGATCTTATCTAAGAATTTACTCTGCTCTTTACCCTATTAGAATTCCCTTCCACCCTCTGTGCATTTATCAATTTCCATCCCAGCTCAAGTATCCAATATAAGTTCTTCCTCCTGTGTGATACTCTCCCTGATGGTTCAGCCTACATAATTTCTGTTCTAGTGAGCATTTTTTTATACTAAGCATTTACTGACAATTTATCATACAATTAATATCTTTTTGTATACCACATTATTATCTATATCACTAGTCTTTTAATTATAGGAGCATTTAATGTAGTTATATGTATATAATATGATCTTATTTGTTTCATATATCCATTTTTGTAATCAGCTAGCTTCTAAGCATCTTGTGGATAGCCAATATTTCTTGTATTTCTCTTATGCTAAGATCTTTTAGTACAGACATAAATTTATCTTTAGCACTGAATACACTGTAGGCACTCAAATACTTTAGCCATAGGCCATTGGGTTTTCAATACATTCCAAGATATTCATAATTATTTTTTGTACCATTAGTTATATGACACTATTTACCCTATGGTTTTAATCATATGAGGGAATAAACTTTCTTTTAGTCATTCCCTCATGGTAAATTTATATGTATGAGCATCATCTAAACTCTTTGGTTTGTGCTGTTGGGAATTAGCATAAAATTTACTGTTGGAGAGATTACTTTTATTTTTGCCCTTCCTGTTCGTATAAGACAGTGGTTCTCAAACATTGGCGTGCATTAGAATCACCTGGAAGGCTTAAGCCAGCACAGATCCTGGGCCCCACCTGAGAGTTTCTGATTGAGTAGGTCTGGGATGCAGGCTGAGAATTCACAAGTCTGACAAGCTCACAGATGCTGCTGCAGCTGCAACTCCTGGGACCACACTGTAAGAACCAGTGATCTAAGAAATGAGAAATCCAGACATAGGACCAAATCCTTATCATTGAAGGGTGTCACAAATAAATTCAGGAAAATGTCAGAAGAGGAACGTATTTTCAAGAAAGAACATTGCTATCCTATATTAAAAATCTTTATCTATTAATTTTAGAATCCTCTGTAGCCTAGGGGGATAAAAGTTTGCTACTCTCCTTGTTTGCATGTATATTGTGCTCTTTGAGGAAAGGGACTAATTGTGTATATTTTTGTAGTCAATATTTTCAAATAGTCATTGTTATTAATAATAATATTAATTAATATATTAAAAATAATTGATATTATTAATTATTAATAAACAATACCTATAGAAGCTGCTCAGTGAATGTTTAGTAAGTGAATGGAATAATTCATCTTCCCAGGACCTCAAAAAATATAATACCACACTTAAGTGAAAGAGATGAGAATTATTTGCTCCAAAATATTAACGTATGCCAATAAGCTAAAAAATAAAGCACATTTCTTGATGGCAAAAGCACAGACACAATCTTTTGTGTTTGTTTTTCATGTTTTAGCTCATAATTATGTTTTGCATATATTTGTGTTTAGCCATGCTTCCTATAATGTTTTTCCACGTGACAAGGTTCTGTGAATGTTGCCTAATTACCTACAAGACATTTGGAACATAAAACGAGTATATTTTCTGCTTGTATTCTCTTTCAGCTTATTTTGTGTGTTTGCTACGTGCATCGTATTGTTATCCTTTGAACGTGTACATTTCAAGACTTGATTTCTTTGTTTTCTGGTTGTGCAGAAACCAAAGTACTAACGTGATGGAGAGAGTGGGTGGGACAGTCACCAAATACCATAAACAACATAAATCCTGATTAACATTTTCACAGTTGTACTTATTCCACTACTTAATGCTTCTGAATAACAAACAGAGAAAGCTCAACTGAGTTTTTCAAAGAGAGAAACTCCAGGGGTGCCTCATTAATAGCAGTTGTCTGCAGTGACTGTGGGTCCTTTTAGATACCAACAAGATTACATGGGAATTACAGCTGGACTTAATATGTTTCTCATAACAGCCAGGTCCAAATTACTAATTAGTAATTTCAGTTTCTAGCTTTCACATCTCAGATTTTATTCTCCAACAAAATAACAGAGAAGGACATTTGGGAGCAGCAAAAATAGAAATAAAAAATTTACTTTTTCCCTTTCATGTGTAACATCAGAGAGCTGGTGCTGGTAGGCAATGGAAATCTCCAATTCTGCTGTGAGCACAAACTCAGTCTAAACTATGATTTTGAGTTACTTATATAGCGTTTGAATGCACAGGATTACATGCAGAGTGTCAAAACATGCAGCTTCTCTGTGAGGGCTTTAGTTACTGAGAAAGCTCTAAATTGTGGTCGTGTGAATAAGTACACTATGTTCCAGGCACCAGAATTCAAAACATGCATAAAAGCCTTGACCTAAAAGTGGTGTACTGAACGAACTGGTTGTTTGAGGAAAATCACCATATGAATTAAGCCTCCCAATAGGTGGTTCCAAAAATCTCCACACACTCTCAGGATAGAAGAGTCAGCCCTTCCAGTGCTCATTGCTGGTAGACCCCTATGCCTGGATGCTTTGAAGATCTATCTCGTCCCATCATGGCTCCATTCTTAATTTATTACCTGAACTTTCACTATGAGAATCATCAGTGTATCAGATGACATAATTTGGGCATTTGTTCTCAGCAGAATAGTTAAAACACACATGGTGTTCTTCTTTCCATTATATCCTCAGTATTCAAGTATCCCCAGCCTCGTATAATGGGTGGCCCAAATCAAAGAATGAGACTTTCCATTACACCCCTTAAAACTCATCTTCACTTCTCTCCATTATCTGAATCTGTTGAGCTAATTCAGGAATCTGACTCATGAACTAAGGCACAGCCAAATATGGGAGCTTATAGAAGCTCCTAGAGACCTTTCTCCAGGGTGTATATGTCCAAAGATGCCTGCTAACTGGGCAGATGTAGACATTCATCCTAACTGCCGCTCACATTGAAAGTTCACCAGATACACTGGGGAAACTGTCATGCTGAAATGCGGATCCAGTATATGTAGTACCTCTTCCTCCTTCTTCTGACAACTTTGCCAGAAGAAGCAATGAGGTTTGTCCCATGACTTGCTATTTACACAATTATTGCCAACAAGAGAACAGTTGTAACATAGTTGTTGTTACCTGATATCTTCTGGTAAACTAAAGAAGGAATCAGAACTTGCAGGATGGTATCAGAGGTTCAGAAGAAAACCCAAGGGACAGGAGTGATATGTTTTATTTTGTTTTGTTCTTTCTTTTGTTTTGTTTTAGTTTTTAATTTTTTTTATATAACTGCCTTTATTTTATTTATCTATTTATTTAATTATTTGGTGAGGAAGATTGGCCCTGAGCTAACATTTGTTGCCAATCTTCCTCTATTTCATATGTGGGACACCTCCACAGCATGGCTTGATTAGCAGTGTGTAGGTCTGTGCCCGGGATCCGAACCCACAAACCCTGGGCCACTGAAGTGGTGCTTAACACTTAACAACTACGCCACCAGGCAGGTCCATTGTCTTGTTTAAGAAATGCTACATCAGCAATATTGTTAATGGCACAGAGGACTCAGTTACCTTGAGTTGAAAGCTATTTCAGATGAGTCAGAATCCAAATAGGAAGAACTTTAAGGAACGTTTTAACCAATCTATTGCATTGTATTTTCCTTTGCTTTATTGTACAATGCCTAAATCTAAGGGAACTCTTCCAGTACGTATAAAATGTAAATTCTCATTGATCTCAAAATAGCACTGTCTCCTGGATTAAGAGCAGCATTTTTTTTCTTTCTTAGTGTTACATAAAATCATGATGCATCTTACATTGCGCAGGATATTGGAATCAATGGAATAAGGCAAAACGTGTTTAAAATATCTCCACTCACATACTACCAGTTATCTCTTGATTTTCTACTGTTGGGAGTGATTTGAACACCCGCTGTCTTCCCACTTCCAGTATGCTACCTTTCATGGGACCAGTGGTCGCTGTTGAGGTGCAGATGGCCAGAAATACTTGTATTTTTCTCAATAAGAATTTAATTGAGGCAGATGAAGCCTATGACCCAACTGGTGGCAACCATGGTCACATTTTTACAGCAGTCACAAATCTATCTATAATTATCTTTGAGACTATTTCTTTAACAAGAAAATGGATATATTAGAATCAAAAAACATTTTTCAAAATTGTGCCACTTGTAGTTGTATCAATGCACACTATCATTTCCTCCAGATTTTGAGTCCTTTAGAAACAACTGAAACATACAAAAAAGTCTTCTGAATGTTGTTGCTTTCCACAACACCCTCTAAATATTTGCGATTCTGTTGAAAGTTTTAGTCTACCATCCTCTAGCTGAAGAAGCTCAGATAACTTTCCATTGAGTACTTATTTGTTTATAAGCTTTATATTCACGGCAGCAAATATGTTTCAACTTGAGATGCACTTCAATGCCTGCTGACAATACAATTAAAACTTCTCATCTAAGTTGAATGTCCCCAAAACCTTGACAAGAAAACCAATAAAAGTACTCTCGCATCCTGTGTCCTATTTCTTTGGAGAATAAAAGGAATGCAAATTAAGTCAATGAGAAACCATGGGCAAAATATTTTAATGGATCATCATCAAAGAGAACATAAAATTCTCTTTTCTTCAAATACCTATTACTGTTTTTTTCTTTTCTATTTTTAATCTTGCTGAAATCAGTAACTGGAGAAATGGCTCGGCCTTTCCCTGCAGACTTTTGCTATTCAGACAAATGTGACAGCCCTCAGTGAAACTTGAAAACATTATTTACCCCAGACAGTTCTTTTAACCTTTACTACATCATCAAAGATCTATATGCTTTTTGAACAAAGTGCTCATTGACCCTACTGCCTGTTCACTTCTCCACTCGTCCTCACTTGCCTTCTTTTCCAACTTAAATTCAAAGGTCAGTTATGATATTAACCCACTTGCTCAGACCCCCTACTCCCTTGTATCTCACTTGTTTCTTTGTGCTTGCTCTGCAAACCCCAAATGCTGGTCAAATCCAAACGCATACGTTCTTTACACCATCCATGCAGGTGAATGTGTGTGGAGAGAAACACAACTGTGCGGCTGGTTTCAGTCTAAATTGAAACCTATAGCAGGTGGTTCTCTGTGTTCCCTAGATGCAGTTTCCTTTTCCTCCTAGGGCATAGCTTGACCACATCTCCTAATCTCCTTTGCAGCTGTCTGAAGCCCTAGGACTGATTTCCGACCAGTGGAATGTAGCAGAAGTGATGTATACCACTTCCAAGTCTGCCTCTTAAAAACCTGGGAAATTGTCCATATCTTCTTTCTTTCCTTCTCTGCCAGATCCATGAAGAAATTTTAGTGGAGGACTTCGAAGTGGGAGAGTGGGTTGGGGATGGGGTATGGTTGGAGAGACAAGATGGGATGACTATATGCAACAAAGTACGGCTTTCCCCCCTTAAACCTTTCTGAAATGGGAGAAGGTAGAGGAAAACAAAAAGCCTTTGTTTAGTCTCTGAGATTTGGGAGCTGTTTGTTAGAGTCACCTGCTTACCCTCATTAACACAATTACCCCAAACAATGGGTCCTTACTGCCTCAAGAGACCCCGCCACATTTCACAAGCTTCTTCATGCTTCTAGTCTCCTAAATGATCCTTTCACACCTTTTCCTCTTTCCTAAACCTCCAACACTCCTCTCCCCGCATTCTCTGGTGATGATCTTGCTTCCTATTTGGCTAGAAGCAATCAAAGGAGAACCTAGAAGCAATCAAAGGAGAACCTAGAAGCTCACACTATCCCATCGACCTCCTTGGCAGAGTCTGTATTCATTTGCTCTGCTGTCCCTCGCACCAGAGGTCATGTCTGAGGTGACCCTCCAGGGTGCACTGACCCCTGTG
Source organism: Equus przewalskii (assembly GCF_037783145.1). Taxonomy (NCBI): domain Eukaryota; kingdom Metazoa; phylum Chordata; class Mammalia; order Perissodactyla; family Equidae; genus Equus; species Equus przewalskii. The sequence goes on along the minus strand of NC_091858.1, from coordinate 17,995,931 downwards.
CCCTCTCTCCTGCTCTATCCCATTGCTCCACAATTCTCCCATCTCTCTTGCAAAATCAATTTCTCTCTAGCAAATTATACTTATCAACCAACTAACATGCTACTATTTCTCTCATATTAACAGGAAAACTCCCAAAAATAGGTACTTAGACTTACCTATCTCCAATTCTCTCTCTTCCAGATTCTCTCAAAACTGCTCTAGTCATTATTTCCTCCCTTTAATCCACTGAAGCAGCTCTTCTCTCTGACCCCAACATTGCTAATCTGTGGTCAATTCTCTCAACTTGGCTCGAAAAGGAGCATGTGACATAGTTGGTGGTTCCACCTCTCGGCTGCCAGGACACTGCAATCTCATGGTTTTCTCCCTACCTCACTGTCTTCCTCCCTAGTTCTTCCTCAAGGGCTGAGTCCTTGGTTCTCTTCTCTGCCTACAGTTGTCCCCTTGGAAGTCTAATATGGTCATAGCTTAAGCATAATCTCTATATTGACATATCCCAAGTTTGTATGCCATCCAGACTTCTATTCTGAACTCTTTTTATCCAACTCCCTACTTGACATGTTTACTTAAATGCTTTGTACACATCTTAAACTTAATATGTCCAGAACTGAACTTCATGACTTCCCTCACACTAACCTCCTCCCCACATAGTCTTCTTCCTCAGTTGACAGCTGTGGGAGATCAGAATTGGCCACCCCAAAATGTGTCTCTTTGGCTTGATTATTTTTAAGGACAAAAGGCTCTGAAAGAAATTTGATCTTCCCTGTAACTGCCTAAAAGAATTTAAGATAGAAGGCCTGTTCCAGGAAGGAGCTAATACCACAAGATAACAATAGTATAATATAAACTAGATGTGATAGACAGGGAGAAACCTAGCAAGGGCCATTTAATCAAAGCCCTCTCCATCTCTCATTGTCTTTGAAAGGCATGATCAACGTTTGTTTACCAAACATTTGCTTTTCCATCTCCATGTGAATTGCCTTCCTCCCCTTTGAAGTCCCAAACCACTACCCCCAACATCCTCCTTTGTCTTTAGCTGAAGATGGCATTTAAGGTGGTAGCTTCAGTCATTTCAGTGAGTTACTGTTTTCCTGGTTTCTCCCATGTATACACGTTATTAGACTTTGTTCAATTTTCTCCTATTATTCTGTCTCATGTTAATTAATGCTTAGACCAGCCAGAAGGACCTAGAGGGTAGAGGAATACTTCTTCCTCCCCTACACAGCACCTCCATCTTTTCCACTTATTCAAGCCAAATTCTTTGCCGTCTCCTTGTTTCTTCTCTTTCTCTCACACCTCATGTTCAATGTGTCAGCAAATCCTGTTGATTCTACTTTCTCTGAGTTGAACTGCTTCTCAAACCTCCACCGATAACACCCTGATCCCAATAAGAATCACATCTTGCCTGGATTATTTTAATGACCTCAGAACAGGTTCCCCTGTTTCTATTCTTGCCTCTTTACCATCTATTCTGCAAATGAAAGCCACAGTGACCATTTTAATGTATAAATCAAATTACCACATTCCTTTGTCCAAAACCCTACAATGGCTCTCCATTTCTCTCAGAGTAAGAGGCTAAATATACAAAAGGACAGTGGCCAAACCCTATATGACAAGAGAACTCTGACCTACAACCTCTGCAGCAACTGGCCAGGGACGCCAAATTACAAATTCTTCAGTAACCAATCTAGAAAGCCATATACAATCTCTGCAGCAATTGGTTCAGAATGGTCAGGACTTGGTCACAGACTGAGAACTTCTGTATTTTTTGCCCCTCCAACCCCACTTGCTTCCAACTCAGGACCAACCAGAGAAAGCCAAATATATGATCCCCAAGGCAATTACATAAGATGTTCCACTCCTAGTTAGACCACCTCCAGCTTCCCCATGCCAACATTTCCCAATTAGATCATATCTGAAGTCTTCCCTTTTGTTCTCTGTAAAGTTTTCCCACTTCCCTGCCCACCTTTGGATCTCTACTAAATGTGAGCAATTCAAAGAGTGGCTGACTCTCTTGCTATAGGAAGCTCTGGATAGATAGCCACTGATGGTTTTTCTTCTGGTGGTCTTTGTTTATTTCCACAAAAATAAGACTCCAAATTCTTAGGGCTTTCCAGACTCCCATTGATCAAGGGTTGAGTTACCACTTTGACCTCATCTCCAGTGTCTCTCCCCTTGCTCTGTCCTCACCAGCCACAGCGGCCTCCATGCTGTTTGTTGAACGCCACACATGATGCGCCCCTGCCTTCAGGCCTTTCCACCTGCTATTATTTCAGCTTTGAATGATCTTCCCCACGTTCCTCATATCTGCATGGTTCCCACCTTACTTCCTTCGAGTCTTTGTTCAGAAGTGACTTTCTCAGTGAGGCCTGCCCTAACTACCTCCTCCCCTACTCCTACATTTAAAATATTATTCTTTGTACCACCTAGTCCCTTCTTGATTTTTTCCTGCCATTATTGTCTTCTAATATAATTATATTTATAACATATTATCTTTATATATTAATTTTATACATGCTGTTATATAGATAAATTATATGATATGCAAAATCTAATGTAATTTATTTATTTCATGTATAGACATGAAATAAATGTCTACAATTTGATGGTCATGAGGTGATATTTTTCTACCATCATAATAATAAATGTCGACAATTTGATGGTCATGAGGTGATATTTTGGCTACCATCATACCCTAGTGGCTGGAACAGTAGAAAAAAAGCTTCATGTGTTCTCTGGGCACTCCATTGACTAGGCACCTTATAAAATGTATTTGTGTTGAATGAGATATTCCAGAATATCTTGGTCTATTTTCATGACATGGAAGCAAAGTCAGTATTCATATATCAACTTTTCATAGAGAAAATGAAGATTGAAGAGGATAAAATGGTACAAACTTCCAGTTATAAAATAAATAAGTCATGGGGATGTAATGTACAGTATGGTGATTATAAATCATTTTTAATAAAAAAGATAATGAAGGGGCCAGCCCAGTGGTGCAGAGGTTAAGTTCACACATTCCACTTCGGCTGCCCAGGTTCACTGGTTCAGATCCCAGATGCAGACCTACACACTGCTAGTCAAGCCATACTGTGGCAGGCATCCCACATATAAAGTAGAGGAAGGTGGGCATGGATGCTAGCTCAGGGCCAGTCATCCTCAGCAAAAAGAGGAGGATTGGCAGCAGATGTTAGCTCAGGGCTGATCTTCCTCAAAAAAAAAACAAAAAAAAGATAATGAAGATGCAAATTATTTTTATCTATTCCACATTGTAGTGTACTGGTTGAATATGAAGCATAATTTGGTTTTACACTATACAAAGTTAATTTTTCCATGATATTCAATATCTTGTATACAATGACTTGGTGCAGAAGAAATATTTTAATGTATAATACACTAAGCAGAGGTTCTTAGACTATAGTTTGCATCAGAATCACCTGGAGGACCTATTAAAACACAGGTTGCTGGGCCCCACTCCCAGAATTTCTGATTCAGCTGATCTGGAATGTGACCTGACAGTTTTCCTTTTTACCAAATTCTCAGGTGATGCTGTGGCTGCTGATCCAAGGACCACACCTAGAGAACACTGTTCTAAGGCTTGCTGCTAAAAACGTGATTGGTGGACCAGCAGTATTAGCATCACCTAGGAGCATGTTAGAAATTCAGAAGCTCAGCCTTTATCCCAATACTATTTAATTAGAATTTGCATTTTAACTAGATGGTTTAACAAGCTGCATTCTCCAGATGATTCATATGTTTATTTGTTTGAAAAACATTAAGGTTCTAAGGAATAGGAGGGATATAGGGTTGACTGTTTTCCCTAAGGCCGAGCAAAGTCCAGCATTGCCAGGTGTAAAGGAAGACAAATGGTGAGAACCATTAAGTTATATATAAATATGTACAGTATGTTTGTAGTCTCCGAAAACATCCTTTAAAAAGACAATTTGTTGCAGGTTGAAGAACTTCAGATTCAATGAAAGCACAACTAGTAACCCAGGTGACAAGCACATCGGAAACAAGGCAGAGTTTCTAGGGGCAGTAGCCTAGAAATTGCTAAAAATGAGAAGACGTCAGGCAAATTTCCATCTACCATGCCTGGCATTCTAACTCTTGAGGGATATAAAAGACTTTTTCATGGACTGCTGCTGTTTTACATGTTCTTAGTTTCATGGAAGAAGTAATAATGGCAGGTGTGAAAGTGATAAGTTATAGAGTAATTCTGAATAATTCAAACTCCGGCTGGGGGCAAAAATGCCAAGGAAAGGTATATATAGCAAGAAATTTTCTATCTTCTTAATTTTTCTTTGTCCAAGATCAAAAACTCTCATTTATAGCAATAAAGTGCAAAGGAATATCAAGAAAGTCTTAAATATCTGAGTAAATATATCCATTTTATCCCCTACTGCTCATGAAACAGCGTTTTCTCAAAACGATTATGTTCTTTTTATGTTTAATGTTTTAAAATAAAATTCTGTATTAAAATGATAATGGGATAAAATTTGTAACAAAAAGTCTGTGCAATTCTATTAAGTTGCTTAGGGAACGTGTTTTACCAGGTAGAGGAAGTGTGTACTAAAGATCATAGGTAATTCTTATACAACCGAATCGTTTCTAATACAGGTCAGAAAATAAAGTCACTAATCTCCACAATAAAATGATATGGGCTATGCGTTGGAACAAGGTTGACATAAGGGAAGCCATATTCTAGAAAAGAGACCATATAACTTTGAATGACCTCTGACTAACTAACCCTCCTGGATCTGCACCCTCCAGGAGGTCCACCTGTTCTGTATATTTTATGGCCCCTGCTAGTGGATATACCTTCCAGCTGTGATAAGACGGTAACTTCATTCTTTTGAGTTCCTTAGGAACGTGATGACCCCCCAAACAGAGAATCTACACTGATAGCCATCATCAATGAAAACTGAAAGATCTGGTGTGGCAGCTCCCAGTCTGTAACACCAGAGGGTCAACAGTCCTAACCTCCTCCCCTATAACCCACTGGCCTATATAACTGCTTCAAGATTCTGTGCCCCCCCTTAAGATGGTTCTTTTGGACATTAGTCGGCCATCTTCCCTCTTGCTAGCAAGCTGTAATGAAACGCCTTTTCTCTGCCGCCATCTTGCCTCTTGATGATTGGCTTTTGCCTTGTGGCTAACAGATCGTGCACTTTGCACGGTAACATGTTCATAAGCTAATGTATGGCAAAGGCTTTAAAATGATACTAATGTAAACATTTTTAAAGCGTATCTATCTAACCTCATGCTACTGAAATTTCCTGCCCATTTTTAAATTTTTTATTTATTTTTAAGCTGTTTGATCTAATTTTTTAACACGAACAAAAATTTACAGCAATTTGAACACTCAGTCTTTGCAAACCTCCACTGAGGTCAAAGATTTCACTATAAGTATAAATATAAAGAAAGTACATTTTGTTATCATATTGAATTCTCCAGTTCTCATTGCTTAATGTCACCTTTCTTATCTTTAATTAGAAATATTTTATTTCAGAAATTATAATGTATGTTGAAAGAAGTTACAGATTTTTACAGTCATATAGTATTGGCTTATAAAGTTATTTTATAGTCTAATAACAATAACAGATTTCATAATGTTTTAAACTGCTTTGTGTGGTCTAATTAAGATGATAATACTCAATTTACTAAGACAGAAAGCATTTCAATGTAATATTTGTTATTACGCTTTACTTCTCTCTCCTGGAAAAGAATGATCAAAAATAGCCACAAAAATGTATTGCCTGAAAGAGAAATCTTATTTCAAAAACAAGGAGCATTTTGAATGATTTGAAATGACTTCCCCCCTCAAAGTTCACTTGCTGCCAAGATTACGATAATCTAAGGAGAGTAAACTTTTAGAATAAAGGAGTAAACATCAACACTGACCTTGTTCGTTTATTTAATTTTTCTCTGTCTTCTCCCAGCTAGTATTTCCACGAGTGGTTTTAAGGATCACACATTTGCCTAAAGATAAAGTGAATACTGTTTTCATCCAGCAATTATTTGCAGGTGATATAGTACATACATAATAATTGCTATGCCTCTTAATTTTTTTTTAATTTAATGCTGGAATGACCACTGAGCATGACTGTAATTAGCAATTTTCTGCTACATTTAGCCAAATCCTGGGTATGCGGTTACACAAATAGCTTTTCTTTTGAGAAGATATGCTTCATTTGAGTTACCTAAGAATTCTGTCTGCTATCTGATTAATGTTTCTCAGAATGGCCACCATGTGGATTATACGACCAGGAGAGATACATTTTTGGCCAAAAAAAGAGGAATTCACCCTGTGTTTATTTAATAGATGCAATTTTTGCCATGGCCACATGAGGAGAAATAGGAGTTTCCATGTAGGTCTACAAATAGAGGATGCACCGTTTACAAGGACGTCCTATCACCCTTCTCATTCAGGGAACCACAGACCTCAGTCTACATGGCTGCAGGAAAACCAGCGTGTTCCCTGCCACGGCATCATCTTCCTAGCCCCACCTCCGCAGCGTCTGTAGATGTCCCACTCATTGACTTAAGACTTCTGTTCTGCAAAACTTCACCATTCCTTTAAACATTCTAAGCACACATTGAGGAAAGGCCTTGTCAGGACATAGCAAGAAAGAGGCTGTCTGCAAGGGAGGACGAGGGCCCTCACCAGAACACGACCCTGCTCGCACCCTGGTCTCGGACTTCCAGCCTCCAGAACTGTGAGAAAAGAAACGTCTGTTTAAGCCAGCCAGTCTGTGTTTTGGCAACCTGAGCAGACTGACACCACCCCGTCCCAACTCTCTTAACAAATTTGAAGTTCAGTGATGATGTTCAATCTCAAACATTTTTTTCATCTTTATTGGAAGCATAAAGCATCAGTTTCCTCTCTATAATCTAGGAGAGATACTATCTCTTTAAATAAACAAGCTTAATTTTTGGGCAAAGAAAAATCTTTTATAGGAATTTTGCAAATTATTTATGTCTCTTCCCATATTATAATATGTATAATTAATCTTTGAGAAGGAGCACCTAAGTCTCAGTGTAACTGACTCGAGAACCACGGACAACTCACGCAATTTATGAATCCCATGTGTTTTGAAAAGAAAGAAGAGTGTTAATTACTTGGTGAGTTCTGGGACTCTTTATGACTGTGGGATTTCACAATCCTCCCAAATGTGGGATTTCACCCAGGGTCCCCCACAATACCCTGACACTCTCTATTACGGATTAAAATATGTTTAATGAATGTTGTGCTTTCACTGAGGTCTCATGCATTCCTCGTTCTACTCCTCTGTGGTGTGTCTTCAAGTAAAGTTGTGGACAGCCAACAGTCCCATTGAACAGCTCTGCAGCATTCAGGTTCTAGTACACGCTCTCATGCAGGCATTATCCAAGATTCTTCTCTAAGGAGAACAGTAGATAAGAGCTGAAGTCTTAATGGGCAGATGGGAATTGCTAAGAGACTAAGAAAGAGCAAATCTAACTTCAGTTGGCGATGTCTTTCCCCAGGTCTCCTGAGTCCTCTCTCCCATTCCAAAACCCCCACCAGAACCTTCCTCATGGTCCTTGTTTATTCAGTTCCTGGAACAGCGTTGTCCAGTATACCTTGTTGCTACAAGAGCATCCACCTGAGAGGAAACTCCTCCCACAGTGTCAGGAGGCTCCTTGTGGCAAATATTATACCACATTTTATCAGGTGGTTCTCTTGTTCTAGAACCTTCTGAGGCACAGAGAGGGGTCTCCCTACACCAACCACCTCATCCAGCCTTCCACAACTCTCTCACAGCTCTCACTGTGGTGTTAAGTTCTTGTCTTTCTGGGTCTGTGATCAAGTTTCCTGCCTCTATTTACCCTGACAACAGACCCCGAGTTGTCATATTTACTAAAAACCACAAGATACAGAAATGGACCAGTCATTTTGTCTTATCTCCTCATGAATGCTAGTTAAAAGGATTTAATGAGAAATAACAGCAGAGTTCGGTTATTCCTACAATAAAATTTGTGAAGCCATTTCAGCACACCAATATGATTTCTTCAGTAAACGTGCTGTCAGCAACCACATGCATAGTTGCATTCTCCTTTAAACCCTCCCTCTCATTCCCCCTCAACTCCACATCACCAGTCTCCTGGAATGTTCTCAGGATTTAGAGCACTAAAGCAACATAGTAAAAATTTATCCCTGAAAAGTTTAGAAACACAACAGGCATCAGACTCACTGAAGGGTTTAATAGACAGAGAGATTGATTCGCTGTCTTCATGAAATGGCTCTCTCTTCAGCAATCTGGGAGTCTATGACTGTTTTGTGAATCATCAGGAATAATTGTAGTTATAATTTTATTAGTAGCTAGGGGATATAGTGACATTTCCTCCCATCTTCACTTTCAGGCATCTTTGCTGTGGACTTTTCTGCATCTTAATTTAGGCAACGAGCTCAGAGCACACCCTTGCCATCATGCAGTAATAAGAACACACCAGTCTGCTAGGCATTATTTACAAGAAATGCTTGCTACTCCTTCCATGCTTTTGGGATCTTACCAGCGAGACTTAGAGCTTTTTTAGTCATACCCTGCAGCACAGACATTTATTTATTTAAGTTCGTATTCCCCTCACACAGGGAACAAAACCTGGAAAGATAGAAACAATCTTACTTAAAATGGACCTGTGCAAAACTGTGCATTTCAAATTTGTGCATTTGGTAAGTGTGTCTTTATTGCTGTTAACTTCTTCTGTCTGTGTTCTTTTCTCACCTGTGAGTTTTCCTCCTTCATTCGGTGGCTCTTAGGTTAGGTTCTGAACACCTGAGTGACACATCTTAAACAGCTCTCAAGCACTGGGATTTTTAAAAGACTCCCAAGCTTCATGTGGGAGTGGAAGTAATTTTTTTCAAGGGAAAGGTGTTTCCTGGCAGACCAGAAGCAAAATATCAGTTGACACAAATAATCCATAACCAATCTATAAATCAAAATTGGGGTGGGTTTATTATGAGCCAGATCTGAGGACTCTACAGCTCAGGAGAATCCTTTCACAAAGGAGTGAAGCACTCCAACGAAGTGGAGGTTGACAGAGTGGTTATATACAGTCAAAGAGCATGTCTCATGTTGATTGGAATGTCTCTTTTGTGATAGTGATGAGACTGCTTTGCTGGCACAGCAATTTGCTGAACACAGCAGGTCAGTGGTTGCAAGGTAGGTGGTCATAAGGGGAACACAGCAGGCCAGCAATCAATCCTTAGTTTAGGGAGAGATGCTTATCCTTAAGGAAATGCTGACGTAGGGGAAGTGACATCCTTATCTTTAAGGGCATTGTTCTTGTCTTTGGGAGATAGTGAATACTTAAAGCAGATATGCAATGAGCTCAATGGCCACATCAGGCCCTTTTGGAAATGAAAGTTCAGGCCAAATTAGTTTTATACCAACTGGCTTCCACATATACTCCAATATGTCCTCTTGCTTGTCATTTATTTATCATATCTTTTCTGTGTAGGGGAGGAAAACATTTCCTCTACCCGCTGTGGGTTCTTCTGACCAGAGAACGAATTAAATTCACATGAGACAGAATAACAGGAGAAAATTAAACAAAGCTTTATAACATGTATACATGAGAGAGGCTCAGGCAAGCTGAGCAACTCGCCAAAATGGCTGAAGCCCCCACCTTAAATATCATATTCTGCTAAAGACAAAGGAGGATGTTGGGGGTGGGGGAAGTCAGTTACAGGAGGTTACCAGACAATCACAATAAACAGGAATAAGATTATTATGCATATTTAAGTCCTTGCATTCTGTATTGATAGGAGTTTCTAGAGATAAGGTCATCCCCCTTCTTCCTGGTACAGAGAGGGAGACATCTTTACAGATGAAGATTTCTCTTACAAATGTAAACGTCTCTTAACAAAGGGTAAGCAAGTTCCACTCCTCAGAGCCTCCTTCCCATCTGCAGTTTATTAAAAAAAAAAGTAACCAGCCCCATATAATCCTAATGCTAAAGAGACATATCTTGGGGTGGCCAATGCCAGTCCCCCACATCTGCAACATGTATATCCAACCTCATCTTTACTGACTGTGAAGCTATACTGAAATCAAACTCATTGTGTATTAGAAGAGTGAGAAGTACTAGAGTGAGAGGTTCCCAAAACTAAACCATGGCCTAAGTCTACCTTGCTATTAACACGAATATCTTGGAAGGACTGGAAATCTTTTAAAACAAGACAACAGACCCAAAATGGAGTCACTTATGCAAAGTCCTACGTCACCATACTGAGACTTTATTACAGTTTTGGCTATCCCAGAAGTGGAATCTTTAACTAGTCAACCAGGAATCGCCTGATCACCACTAGTTCAATAACCTGCCTGATAGACCCCAGCCATCCTCTGTAAGGAAAGTAAGCTTGCAATAACCAAGCTGATTTTTTGCCTAGTAAGACTTTCTCATTCCTGCTCCCTTCTGTCTATAAAATCTCTTGCCTTGTGTACCTCTCTGGAAGTCCTTTGTATCTGCTAGATTGGATGCTGCCCAATTCATGAATCACTGAATAAAGCCAATAGGATCTTTAAAATTTACTCACTTGAATTTTGATTTTTTACCAAAGCATAATGATTATACCCACAGATTTTCAATCAGAGAGATCTGGGTTTAAATCTAAGTGCTGTAACGTGTATGACAGTGGGTGAGCTATTTCACCTTCCTCGATCTCATTTTTGTTGTGGTTTATCTATTAAATGGAAATGGCAATACACATATCTACCTCATTAGGCCTTTGTGAGAGTTGAAGATGTGAAGTATGCAGAATGTTTAGCACAGACTCACACTACGGAATATTCTCACTGACCCAGGAGAAGGCAGCAGGGCGAGCACTTACTTCAAGAGAGGTTGAACTAAGTCTGAAAGGGTCATTAGCATTACAATGGGGGTAATGAAGTGGGAATTATTTATTCCCAAGCACAAAAGGGACTTAATCAATTGAAGCCTGAAGTGTATGCCTTGTTTTCTAATCTTAGCTCAAGGTCCCACTGGGCTGGCTCCCTCAGGCCCTTCTTTTCCTCCCAACATTCTAGACTCCATGGTCCTTTAAAAACAGACTCTTAAATACACCAAGTCAAACTCCAGATTAGAAATTCTTTGCCTATCCTGCTCGCATGCAGGCAGCTGAAGTTGGCTGAGGAAACATACACAATGCCATTCTGACACCAATTTAAATCCATCACCTGCACACCCTAGTGTACCCTTAGTGCTTCCTCACAATCAGGGCATATTTTCCTGATTCTTTATTCTTTCGACCCCCTCTATGACTATTTCACATCTTCTCTTTTTTCCTCAAACCTCCAACACCTGGTCTCCCCTTCTCATTCTGTCCTAATAATCTTGCCTCCCAGTTCATGGAGAAAATCTTACTAACCAGAAGAGAACTTCCACAAGCTCCCACCACTAACAACATTGTCCCATTTTCACTGCCTTTCCTTGTGGGAGGACTGTCCCTCTCTGCTCCTCTCCCAGGCCGGCCACTCCAGTTGAGCTCTGGATCCTAGTCCCTCTTAGCTACTCAGGATGTAACCACGGGCTCTCTAGGAGCTGTTCAAACTGACCTCATCTTTTTTTTTTTTTGAGGAAGATTGGCCCTGAGCTAACATCTGTGCCCATCTTCCTCTATTTTATATGTGGGATGCCTGCCACAGCATGCCTTGATAAGGGGCGCATAGGTCCATGCCTGGGATGAGAACTGGCAAACCCTGGGCCCCCAAAGTGGAGAATGTGAACTTAACCACTGTGCCACTGGGCAAGCCCCCAAACTGACCCCATCTTATCAACAGAGTGGTTAAGAGTTGTTTTTCAGAGGCAGAGAACAAAAAATTGCAAGTGACATAGCCAGAGAATGCACAGCAGAGAAAATCTTGACCTGAGATAACACCCAGAACTAAAGGACCAGGACACAACCAGAACCTGAAAGTTGGACTCTTATCATAAGGGAGGGGTCTGTTATCTAGGAAGATCCAGTGTTAAAGCCTCTTCCACACTTTACCAGCAATGTCTAAAGCCCCCTAATGGAAACCTGTCCCGCCAGCATTTCCACGTACCAGCCAGTTCTCCCTAACCTCTTAAATTTCTCCCCAGACTCTGAATTGGGAGAGAGATTTGAGAGCTTTGCCTCCTGTCTCCTCGCTGGTTGACCTCACAATAAAGCCTTTTCTTTTCTCAAAAGCCAGTGGTGTAATTATTGGCTGTTCATGCACATCAGGCAGAGAACTCCCTTTTTGTGCAGTAACAAGCACGTAGCTCCAGCAATTCTACCTCTCCTCCTTCATCACTGCGTGACATCCGTCTTGTATTACTTTTAATATAAAAAATAGGTTATAATCTGGCATATATCTTTTAAAAAGCTTTCTTTTGAGCCCACGTAATCTTCTATGTACTACCTGTTTCTCTGTATCTTTTAACTGAAAAAGTTTTCAAGAGTTGTCTAACTTCACTGCTTCCAAAATACTCTCACATTGTCTCTTGAACTAACTTCAGTCAAGGTTTTCCCAAGCCACTTTTCTGAACTTGCTCTTGTCAAGGTGACCAAGAGTCCTCACATTGGCAAATCCAATGAGCAGCATGTAATCATCATTGTCTTGACCCCATGGCAGCATTTGATTTAGCTTATGACTCTCTCCTTTTCACAACATTTCTGTTACTTGCCTTCCAGAACACCAGCTCTTTGGTTCTCCTGCTTCATTCACTATCCCCACTATCAGTCTCCATATCTGGTGGCTCTTTGTCTCCTGAAGGCTTAGGGTTGAATGCCCTTGGGACTCTGTCTGCAAATATCTGTATCTATACAACTTTCCTAGGTGATCTCTTCCACTTTCATGACTTTCAAGTCATACGTAAGCTGACAGCTCCCAAATTTTTTATCTCTTGCTTGGGCCTCTCCTCTGATCTCCTGATTCATATATCCACTGCCTATTGGATGTCCCCACTTGAATATCAACTAGACATCTCAAAATGAGCATGTCCAAAACCATACTCCTGATGCCTCAATCACCCCACCCCATTCCAATTCTGGCAATTGTCCCCAGTCCAGTATACGAAAACTCTTTTCATGCAGTTGCTCAGAAAAAAACAAAACAAACAAAAAACCCTGTAGTCATCTACGATTCCTCTTTTTCCCTTGTATCTTAGCCATCAGCAGACGCTCTACCTCTGCACGTACTGTGCCTGCCTCTACTGCCTTCTTCCCCATGCAAACCACCATCACCCCTCACTTAGTTTAATGAAATGCCTCCTCACTGGATTCCTTGCTTCCATGTTTTCCCTCTTAATTTTCCCTTCACTCACTTAGCCTATCTCCTTACAATAGCCAGAGTAATCCTTCTAGAATATGTCTGATCATCTCATGCTCAAAATCCTCTACTGACTTTTCCTTTCACTCAGAATAAAATCCAAAGGTCTTGACACTGGCTTACAAGAAGCCCTACAACCTGCCCCTCTCCCTCCCTCCTGCTACCTCTCAGACAGCATTTCCTATGCCACTTGTCCCAGTCCTCATTCTGCTCCAGCCACACCAGTCCATCTCGTGTGGCTCAAAAACACCAAGCAATCTCAGATCCCAAAGCCTTTTACCTGTTGCTCCTCTGTCTGGGAGAGCCGGTGACGTGGCTCACTCTGGGTTACTTCAGTGCTGCACTCAAACAGCATCTTACCATAAACATCTTTCCTGACCATCTTATAAAAAAGCACCACCACTCCAGCTCAGCACCACATATTTTCCTTACTTTGTTTTATTTTTCTCCATTACATTAGCCCTCTATTTCCTTACTTATTTGTGTATTTCAATCATCTCCTTATAGAATGTATGCTCCATGGGGGTAAGAATTTTGCTGGTTCTCACAGTTTCACCCTCAATGCCTAGAACAGTGCTGGGCATATCTAGGAGGAACTCAATAAACATTGTCTGGATGATTAAATGCCTGGAACAGTCCTCGCCATATTATTTGGAGTATCTAAACCAGGCAGGCAGGAATCCCAGGGTGTGGAGGGAGATGAACAGAAGACACGGAAAACTGTATCAAATTAAAAACAATATTTTATATGTTTCTTGTGTTTAAAAAGAATAGTATTGGGCCAGCCCTGATGGTCTAGTGGTTAAAGTTTGGTGCTCTCACCACTTTGGGGGCCTGGGTTCATTTCCTGGTGGTGGAGCCACACCACCCATCTGTCAGTAGCCGTGCTGTGGCAGCAGCTCACATAGAAGAACTAGAAGGACTTACAACTAGGATATACAGCCGTGTACTGGGGCTTCAGGGAGATAAAACAAGGAGGAAGATTGGTAACAGATGTTAGCTCTGGGCGACTCTTTCCTTGCCAAAAAAAAAAAAAAGATTTACCTCTTTAAAAAAATAAAATAAAAAGAATAGTATTACTGCAGCTGTGCCGTGAATGTCTAAGTGTGCATAAACCACTGAGAAGGCACTTTTCAAATTTCTATATTCTGTAAGCAGACTGGTGAGGTAGCAGGTAGTACAGGCTGGGGATAAGTAGTCATAAAAGCAGCATTGCTCTGAAATAGGCTCATCCCCAGGAGAAAGCATTATCTGTGCAGTTTTCAAGTAGTGTTGTCAGAGAAAAGCTACAAAGAGCTCGTTTGCCGTGACTCATGTGTTTCTGTAAGTCTTGAGAGCAAGGCACTGATTGCCTCTGTTGTGGACTATCTCGTCAAGGAATTACCTCAGCGGTAGAGGTGGTGTCTGTCTGCAGCAAGGACAAGGCTGCTTCCAGCCTTAGAAGACAGAGTATGTCCCTCTGCAACAAAGAGCAGTCATGCTTACTGCCCATTACAGAAATTATAGCTATAATCATAAAATTATAAAATTTGGGTTTTGGGGTTCTCTCCTGCAGGACGACCTACTGCATTTGCAGAGGTCATCTGGCCCTCTCTCTGTTCCCAGTGGGAACTGGAGCTCAGGAAACTGGTACAGAAATGCAGACACTCTGGCTGCTGTGATTGCTTTAAGTAATACATTGTCTTTCATCTCTGACCTGGATTTTCATGTCATCTACCAAGACCTATGAAACTGTGGCAGGCTAACTTGTTAGCTTGCAAGCAGGGTAAAATTTCAGACCCGTCACAGTCCTTGATATGTCCTTGGTGATGAAAGTGGGATGCACACAAAGATATGCCTTTCTGGAGGATAAAGAATGAGGACTTCATAGACTGATTAACAAGACCTGAGGGGAGTCCACAGGAATAGGTAGTGAACACGTTAACCCAATCATGTGATAAACTGGACAATAAATGGTATTTCACCATTGTCCATTAATGAGGGGAGGTGGTCACAGCCTGTGAGTATCACAATCAGGTTCAAAACCAGCTGCCTAAGTGGTACGTCATGTTGTTAACTCTCCTCGAGGCAGAGGAAGTTCCTTGAGAACCTGAGGGTCAGCTCAGTTCTACTGGATCATAACAGCTGGGGCTAAGATTCATCCTGGGCAGGCAAATTTTCCCACCCCTCTCAGACAATATTTATAGAGGTATATGTCTACATGGGGTGTGAAAGGAGGGGAATTTGGGACTACTAGTAGGAGAAATTTAATTGTTAGAACACTGGCTGGATCCCTTGGGATGGGAGGGGGTGGGGCTTGTTAGGGAAGAATGGCAGCAGCTGGGCCATCTGCTGGCTCAGGCCCCCTGCAGCCCGTCATGCCAACTGTAGATCCATTTGAAGACATTAGTATAAGGACTCAGAGGTTGGTTGATTTGTTTGCAGTGGATCCTGGCTGTGATAAGGAAGTGTTAGCCCTCTCAGGCAGATTTCTTGGAGACAATAAAACTCCTGGGGAAACTACAGAAGAGACATTGACTAGTATTCTGGATGTTACTGCCCTGGATTGCATTTACAGTGCTGATAAAGGAGACCCACTGGAGAGTGAGAGACTAACCCAAAGAAATTGGATAAATTCTTGTGGTCAGCCCCACCACCATGAAAAACATCTCTAACCCTTATGTTGAAATGAGGCAAGAGGTTAGGAGATGTTAGCGTGGAAGTAGGGCCACAGGTGCCCCATATTAAAGTGGACTCCTTTAGGGGGCCAGCCCTGTGGCGTAGTGGTTAAGTTTGCTCACTCCACTTTAGCAGCCCAGGATTCACAGATTTGGATCCTGGGTGCAGACCTATACACCACTCATCAGGCCATGGTGTGGTGGCATCCCACATACAAACTAGAAGAAGACTGGCACAGATGTTAGCCCAGGGACAATTTTCCTCAAGCAAAATTTTGGAGGATTGGCCACAGATGTTAGCTCAGGGCCCATCTTCCTCACCCAAAACAAAAACAAGTGGACTGCTTTAAAAAGTTGCTGCTGCTGGAGACAAGCATGAGTCAGCCAGAGGGTGCAAACCTAGTGGTCACAGAGGCTGGAAAGCAATGTGGACTGTGCTGCTGAGTCAATGGGTTCCGTGGTACAAGCAAAAGGATCTCATCACCCAAGACAGAATACTGGGTGGGATGAAAACATTCAAAGCTCATGGCTGAACCAAAGGTGCTGCCACACCGCTCAAAAGTGAAGGTAAGTGTGAAGCTTTGTTTAATGGCACAGAGCCCCCCCCCCCTCTCTGTATCACCTAACCTTCCCTCCTCCTCTGTGCTGACCTCCGCTACTTTGAGACAGAAGATTGGAAGGAGAGCTGAGTTCTCCCTGTCCATGATGAGGAATCAAAGACTAGATGCACCCACCTGAGTCTGCTTGGCAGTTTTGAAAGGGAAGGAATATCAAACTTTTAGGGCTTTTTGGATAGAGTGACTCAGGCACTATCCTACTCAGACCTACGGAAGGAAAAAGTGCCTGGATTCAGCTAACTGGGTCTGGAAAGAGTTCACAGTGGGGAGAGGAAGCTAATGTGACTTCACGTGCCTGTTTGATGTTCTGTTGATGATTCTACATCTGAATGTACTGTAGAAGTTGCTGTGTGATCATTGTACTTCCCTGTCCCATAGTGCCAGGGACAATTCTTTTGATTGGGAAGAGCCACGTGTAGAGAACTGCTAGTGAAACATGACAATTGCTCCCCAGCTTGCATGCCTGTCCTCCCCTAGCTGGCCTAACAGAAAGAGCACAGCATCTCAGAAAGAGAAAGGAAAATCGCAGGCTTGGTTAAGGACTTAAAAGTAAGAAGGTTAGTAGGAGATGCAGTAGTTCAATACAACAGCCCTACACAGTCAGCAGAAAAAGCTAACAGGAGCTGGAGGTTTACAGCAGATTATCATCAACTGAATTCAGATGTTCATTCCACAGCCTGAGCAGCTGCAGGTATTGTAAGAATAGTTGAATCCTTACACAGATCGAAAGCTCTTGGCGTGTCTTGTCCCGTAAATGTCTAGGTTTGGTTCACTGATGCTTTGGCTGAGCTGAAACCCGCTAATATAACTAGGCTGTTGGGGCTATTTAATCTCAGCAGCAGCTATACAGGAAATGAGTGCGGTTGTCTCCAGTCAGTGGACATAACTCAAGGCCATTCTTATAGCTCTGGCTGCTACAATCCTTGGTGAACTTTGTTCTGTTTTTACTGACTGCTAGGCTGTTCCCAATGGCATAGCTGTTTGGTATGCCGCTTGGAAAACTATAGACTGGCAGATAAAAGCCCTTTTGAGGTCAAGAACTGGGGAAATAATCCACAGCTGCTAATCAAGCTGTCTGGGTCACTCATGTAAATACACCGTAAGAGCCTGTCCTCTGATGAGACCAACTGGAACTAAGCACCAGACTGTCACCCTTGATTCCTAGATCCATCATGATACCAGGCATAGATACCACCAATATAGACTGGGTACCGGGGAAAGGATTCTGTATCTCTGATGCAGAGGCAACTAATACGAGCAGACCTTGTGACTCCTGCCAGAAGTTGAACAGTTTGTCTCGAGGTGAGGGAGGCCACACTGGAGTGTTGCTCCACTCCACTCTGGAAAGACTGACTGCATGGAACTTGTGACCCCCTCCCAGGACTATTGGTGGTATTTCAGCACTGTTGATACATTTTCAGTTTTCATTGTTGCTGTTCTAGTCTGTTTATCTGACTCTGGGGCATTCCGTGGGATAGACAAATGCCACTCAGCTGGTGGTATGAACCTAAATGACAGGTTGGACCCACTGACCTCAAGCAACCTCTCCAAAACAAGGATTGATTACATTATTCACAGTGCACTGGAAACCCTGGTGTTTACCAGCCAGCTAGGAGGCCACATTGGAGACCCTGGCAAATTTTTCACAAAAACTGGTGTAAGTACTACTTGGGGTACTCTGAGTAACGTTAACAACCTTCTTTCCAGAGGCACTATGTTCTCCCAGGTCTATGCTTCGTACGTAAAGACAAACATTTCTTACCTCCCTCCTGAAAACATGGAGACTCATACCTTACAGGTGGACTTGAAACCTCTCTGAGAACCTCAGAGATCTCTCCAAAGTGAGGTTAGCCTTGGTTAATAAAGGGAGGAATAACTGACACATTATTTATATGTAATCTGCACGCAGTTATCTATACACTGGGAATCCTCCAATTAGAAATAGTAAAATTTGTCCCTGACTTACCTGAAGTGATCAGTGATGCCAACTTGCCCCTGGAAAACAAGCAGATCGGTTTCAGCTCACTGGCCAGCATTGTTATAAATGACAGAATTACTCTATACTTTCTGCTCGCAGGCCAAGGCAGAGTTTGTGCAAAAGCATCCTGCTGTACTTGCTGTACTCTGGCCAGGTGGAAATGTCAATACAGAAACTTAGAAATCCATCTGGCCTTCTAGGGTATACCCTGATGGCTTTTGGAATTTGTTCAGATGGTTGGGTCTGGGTTTCCAGGGGCCATGGTTGAGGTCACTACTGCTGCTTGGAGCCCTGTTGCCGAGTCTCAATTAAATGCTACATTAGACAAATTAAAAGATTTGTCCCAGCCTCTGTCACTCAGACAGCAGAGTGGCTGTCAGAGTGGCATATGGAATGTTGGTCAGAAGCCAGGGTGGTATAGAAATGTGGGGCAGACTTTGTCAGGAGATAAATCCTCAGGGGCCTCTCACATTTCTATATACATCTTGTGAGTACAGCACTGACTTCCCTTTATTCTGGATTGTCTTTTAAAGGATGTTTATACAGAAAATAGATGTAGAAGATAGAGATAGTTTGTCTCACTGGAGCAAAGGGCAGGCATATTTACAGTTCAGTAGGATAAAGGTAATGTTTCCCTCTGGAGCAAAGGGCAAACATGTTTACTGCCTGTTATTAAAACAATTGGGGTTCCAAAGCTTAGGGTTCCTCTCTTGCAATTCAACCCACTGCATGTCCAGCACCATCTGATCCTCTTTCTGTTGCTCTCTTGGAATTGGAAGTCAGGAAACTGGCAGAAAAATGTGGATATTCTAGCTACTGTTATTGCTTTGAGTAATAAACTGTCCTTTGTCTATGATGTGGAAGCTGATGTCTTCTGGCTATATCCATGAAACTGTGGCAGGCTAACTTGTCCCGAGGCAGGGGAAATCCCCTTTCTTCCCTTCTTGCGTTCTTATGGCTGGACTAATAGTAAAATTGACACAAGACTAGGTTAACAGGAGAAAAACCCAGTTTAATACACACGTATTGGAGACCATAAAGAAATTATGCTCGGACAGAGAGTGAACAAAGCAGGCAGTAAATATATATATATCTTTTACAAAAATAAACATAAATTTGTGAGGAATGACAGGACAAAGAAACTTAGATTTGAGGTACGTAGTTACTGTGGAATTTAAGCAGAATGTAAGCTGTGATAGTAAATTAGCAAGGTTTGTTGATGCAGGCTTCTCGGCCCTGAATCCCCTAGCTCTGGTGATCAGGATGCAGCGAGAGCATCTCTCACATGGGAGATTCACTTCCTGCTTTCAGGGGCAACAGAGACAGGAAGGTGAGAAGGCCGTTTTTGCTTTTTAAGTAACTTTAACTCAAAATAATCAATATGCTTTTGTAGAACATTCTGAGGTGGCCTGTCCTGGGCCCCAATACTTGTTAGCTTGCAAGTAGGATAAACTCTCAAATCCTTCACAATTCTTGATAATAAATTCCAGTGACTTCAAGTTATGTCATATAATTATATGTACATATCCTTCTATTTTGGAGGAATCATCAATTTTACATAATAAAAACTCAACCTGATTTTCCAGTTAGACGGAAAGATGGAAGACCCGATGGCCACCTCTCCAGAATAGACTTTATTAGACAAATTAAGAGCTTTTATCCTGGCTATGTCATTGTGGAAAAATATTTACTCTCAAAAATGGCTACATCCTCTGAAAAACGTGATGGGCAAGGAAAGGGGAAAACCGGGACCAAAGAGAAAGTGATTCTCAAGGGCTGAGGTAGTGTTGAGGTCCTGCGGCAGATTCTGTAAGGGCCATTATGCAGTAGAAGGTAGGGTGTTCCAGACGTGCTGCGATTGAAACACACAGTTCAGTCAACACTCAGTAACTGGAGGCCCTACCTAGAGGAAGAAAAAACGCCAGGATATGGCAGGCAACAGTCAGGGACTAGGAAAGACCATCGTCAGTTTTCTCTGACTCTTACTTCCTCAGGAGGAAGTATCTTGGACCACTCTCCCCCTCTCCTCTTCTCCTCCTCTGCTCTAATCATACTGGCCTTCTTTGGTTTCCTCAAACACACCAAACTTTTTCCCCTTAGTAGGGGTCTTTGTATGAGCGAGTCCTTATTCCTGGATTATTCCTTCCTGTGATCTTCACAAGACTAGCTCCTTCTTGCATGCATTCAATTCATTCACCAAACATTTAGTGAGACCCTATATGTGCCACGTTTTTTCTGCATCGTGAGGATAAAGCAATAATACAACAAGACCAGAAAATAATAATAACAAGAAACTGGGGCCAGTCTCATGGCCTAATGGTTGGGTACAGCATGCTCCATTTCGGCAGCCTGGGTTTGGTTCCCAGACGTGGACCTACACCACTCAGCAGCAGCCATGCTGTGGTGGCATCCCACATACAAAGTAGGGGAAGATTGGCACAGATGTTAGCTCAGGGCAAATCTTTCTCAGCAAAAAAAACAAGGAAACCAGACGTTTAAAAAAATCCTTTGTTTGGAGCCAAGCCTGGTGGTGCAGCAGTTAAGTTCACATGTTCCGCTTCGGCAGCCCGGGGTTTGCCAGATAGGATCTCAGGTGCAGACCTATGCACTGCTTGGCAAGCCATGGTGGCAGGCATCCCACATGAAACAGAGGAAGATGGGCACGGATGTTAGCTCAGGGCCAGTCTTCCTCAGCAAAAAGAGGAGAATTGGCAGCAGATGTTAGCTCAGGGCTAATCTTCCTCAAAAAAAACCAAAAAATCCTGTGCTCATGGAACTTATATTCTAGTGGAGCATCTGAGGGCAGACCAAACACTAGGTAAATAAATGAACCATACCATGTTTCAAAAGATGATGAATTTAAAATGAGAAAAATAAAACTGACGAGGGAGATAGTAAGCAACAGGGTAACAGGGAGGGTTTTAAATGGGGTGTAGGGAAGATCTGACAAGTAATATCTGAACAAAGAACACAGGCGGTGAGCAGGTGAGTCACAGAGATCTGGAGGAAGACAGGGCAAGGGAGGACAAATCAGAAGTGCAAAGGCCCTGAGGTGGAGGTGTGCTATGCCACTGTCAAGGAAGAGCAAAGAGGCCAGTGTGGCTGGAGCAGAGTGACAGGGGGATGGCAGAGGTGGAGCTAAAGTCATAAGAGTACCGAGGCCCGATCTGGGTGAGCTTTACAGTCATTGTGAGGACTTTGTAAGGACCTCTGCTGTGAGATTCAGAGTTTCCAGACCCAGCCAGGCTGGAATGATGATGGGATTGATCAGGAGAGAAAGAAATATGGAAGATGGAGAGACAGGAGAGTGGAGCGGAAGCCATGTCTTAGGGTAAGGCAGAGGGCGAAGGATCTGGTGCAGAAGTGGAGGGAGTAGCCCAGAAGGTTCCTCCAGAGTAACAGGAGGAAAGGCAGCAGAAATGGGTAGATGTGGCGTGGGCATCTAGGGAACGTCTCTCTTTTTTTTTTTTTAAATTGAAATGATTTATTCTCTGTGAATGCCATAGTCAAAGCATGCTGTCATAGTAACAGTTTCAAGCTTTTCCACTAGGAGGGTGTTATGCACAATAGGGTGATACAGCCAGCAACCTCCTTACGTCCCATTGTATCAATGACAAGCTATACGCATTTCTAGCTAGGAATTGACGTAGAGGCCTTTTGTGATTACTAGCTTCAAAAATTTAAAGTGCTAATTATACTGCAGTGTAACATATTAAAAAAAATGCCCATATCCTGGCCCCGTGGCCGAGTGGTTAAGTTCGCGCACTCCGCTGCAGGCGGCTCAGTGTTTCATTGGTTTGAATCCTGGGCGCGGACATGGCACTGCTCACAAACCAGGCTGAGGCAGCGTCCCACGTGCCACAACTAGAAGGACCCACAACGAAGAATATACAACTCTGTACTGGGGGGCTTTGGGGAGAAAAAGGAAAAGAATAAAATCTTTAAAAAAAAATGCCCATATCATCAATTACTTAAAATTTCACAGTCAACTTGCCAACACAACCATCACCCAGACCATGACACAGGATGCTATCAGGTCTGCAGAAGCTGTCTTATATTGCTTTCAAGACACGATTCCAGCCCTTGCGTAACCACTATCTTGACTTTTACCGCTACAGATCAGTTTTTCCTGATTTATTAACCTTTTGTGTATTCTATTTAAAATTTTTGTTAAGGTATAATTTACATTTAGTGGAATAAATCTTAAATGGTACAGTTTAATGAGTTTTGAGAAATGCACACCCACATAACCAGCAATTCTATCAAAATATAGAACATTCTGAAAATTCCAGATTTCCTTGTGTCCTGATCCAACCAATTCCCCTTCTCCTGAAAGCCACCGCTTTTGTGATATCTTTTGCTTTGATGAGTTTTTCTTGTTCTTTAAATACACATAAATGGAATCATATAGAACATACTCATATCTGGCTTCTCTTTACTCAACATAGAGCTTTTGAGATTTATCTAGGGAACATCTCTTCTGATTGCTTCTATTTTCTCAGTGAAATAGGAAGCAGGGGCCTCAGCAGAGAGTGAGAAAAAGAGGCATTGGAGCCTTGAAGAAACAGTAGGTATGAAAGGGACTAGAAAAGTGTAATATGGTCGCCAGCAGTATCAGGGTGCTGCAGCGGTCCATGATCATGACTTTCAAATGAGACTCCTTAGTACAGTTGTGCGTTTTTCTCCAGGCTAAATTCAGCTGTAGATACAGATGTGAAGTCATCTGGTCATCGTTCATGCCTCAACTGAAATGCATCTCCTCAGAGAATTCTCTCCCCCCGACTCTAGGGTGGCCGCTCTGTAACGTCAGCCTATTTTAATTCTCTGAACAGCATGTACCACTGTGTACTTTTCTTGTTTATTTAGTTGCCTGGATGTTACCTATTTCTCATATGGAAATGTGGAGCAGACATATTTTTCTATCTCATTTACTGCTAAGTTTTAAAACATTGCTTGGTGTATATTAGGTGTTCAACAAATATTGAATAAATGGTCGCTCCCTTTAAAATTGTGTATGCATACTTGTGTGTATTAGAGGTCGACTAACAGCAGATTTATTGTGTTCTGAACCACAAATCCACACTGCAAAGCAGACATAAACCACATAAGCCACACACTTCCCTCATCCAAAGAGACTTGATGACACAAATGGAAAACATCTATAACCTTCAAGAAAAGAAAGTCTTGGAAACACAGTTCAGTATTTAAGTTTTTCTTCAACAGGTGAGTTTTCACACTGGAAAAAAAAGAAGGTGATGAAAGTTGGCCACATAGATGATGTCATAGAACCAGGTCTGTCGCTGAACACAGTTTATAAACTGGAGTCATGGAACCGCATAGACATATCTTATCATGACGATAAGAAAAAACATAGCTAACAGAAGACCCATGGCTTTATTAAATGGTCAAAGTAGAAAATTTTTAAAAATGTGAATGGCAGAGCTTAAGTGAGCTTCCTTGATTTCTTACCTTCAATTTTCTTTTTTTCTTTTGTGTAAGATAAGGTATGGTTTTGTATTTCAGCATTAGGAATGGTGTGAAACTTATTGGGAAAAAATTCTGACAGAACTGGCCAATATTGGAACAGTAATTCTCAAAATGGTGTGCTCGCCGGTCCTGTCGTCCCAGCAGGAACAAGATTAGAGGATGTCCAGTCAGGTTTACAGTGAAATCCATGCCAGCCATTCAGGTGGGCAGAGAAGTGCATCTATATTAATGTAAAAACAACTCAAAGTGGGGGTTGGCCCCGTGGCCAAGAAGTTAAGTTCGTGCACTCCACTGCAGGCGGCCCAGTGTTTCGTTGGTTCGAATCCTGGGCACAGACATGGCACCGCTCATCAAACCACGCTGAGGCAGCGTCCCACATGCCACAACTAGAAGGACCCACAACGAAGAGTATACAACTATGTACTGGGGGGCTTTGGGGAGAAAAGGGAAAAAAATAAAATCTTTAAAAAAAAAAAAACTCAAAGGGTATGTTCTACTATTTTTGTACATAAATGATAAGATTACCACTATTTACTATTATACATAATCACATATTTAAAGGTAAAAAATGTGTGTGTGGACATGAATGTGTATGTGCATGTATGTAACCACACACCATGGACTAAAACAGTTCCCATGTTTTTTGTCATTAGCATCTGTCCTAACAAATAGACAAAGAAAAGGGCAGACAGATTTTGTGAAGGTAATTCTGCTGGTGAGTCTCATGAAACATTTGGTTGGGGGAAGGTCGTCGAATTTTTTCTAAGATAAAATCTCTGTTCTTTTCATGCCCACTTCCCTTACCCTAGTTTTAGCTCATCATCATTTTGTTTTGTTTTTTTGAGGAAGATTGGCCCTGAGCTAACATCTGCTGCCAATCCCCCTCTTTTTGCTGAGGAAGATTGGCCCTGAGCTAACATCTGTGCCAACCTTCCTCTACTTTATATGTGGGACACCTTCCACACCATGGCTTGCCAAGTGGTGCCACATCCGCACCCGGGATCCGAACCAGTGAACTACTGGCCACCGAATCGGAATGTGTGAACTTAACCACTGCACCACCGGACTGGCCCCTCATCATCGGTTTTTTTTTCTTGAGTATTGCAACTTCCTCCAGGCCTGCCCCAATCTAGGCCATTCTCCATATAGTAGAGCTGTTTCCAAAATGTAAATCTAACTGTGTCCCTCCCCAGCTTAGACAGCTCCAGGGGCTTGTTGTTGGACTCAGTATCAACTTCTGACCAGGCTTTCGGCTCCTTCAGGAGACGGACCCCACAGATGTCTCCAGTCACATCTCTGGCTCCTCATCTTCTCACTCATGACATCTCGGCCGTTTGAACTAATATCTTCAAATATACCTTGATTCTCCTCAATTTCTGGTTTCTGCCAGGGTTTTTCTCATTGGTGTGCTTTGCCTGGCAAACTCCTCCCGTCCTCCTGGTGTCACAAGGCATTTCACTGGTACCTCTGCCCTGCCGGAGCTTGAGTGTCCTTCCTGTGTACTCACATAGGCCTATAATTTCCTTTTGCGTTGCCATCTACTGTTCCTCTTCCTTGTCGTTTGTAAGCTCCTCAAGAGCAGGGACTATCTTTGTCTTGTTTCTTATTGTAGCCCCGATGTTTGTCATAGTGCGAGGTTCTTGGTAAATGTGCAATATCTTTGTTGAATGAGTACATTTTTGCTCATTGTAATCGATTTAGAATTGATTGTTTCTTAATTATATATCTGCATGTATAATATAGAATTCATACATACAGACAGGTGATCTTTATTTTGCTTATTTTTGTTAGGATGATTTGAATTTTCAGATCATTCCTAATTCATAAGATTTCATGGCTTCATTATGTTAATGGCCTTAATTAGGCATCTGTATGAGATCCTCTGTCAATAAACTTGTGAGCTGTCTCTTAAGACTGGCTGATAAATCAAATGAGCCTAGAATCAAAAGGCAAACATTATGTTACCAAAGTGGGCTGGGTTTAGACAATAGGAAACACTGTTCTCGGAAATGGTATTTTCTGTTACTTCATTGTGCAGCGACGTGAGGCTTGGCTGCTCTTGCTCGTGTGATGACATAGGGCATCAGATCCATTTTATAGTACACCAAATAGTGCAAACAACCATGGGGATACATGCACCTTTCTCCTCTAGCCAGTGAGATGGGGCGCCTCAGTGGAATGCATTGTGGTGGGCATGAGTGACACAGAAACACAAAGACGTTTTCGCCCACCACTCTGGGAAAATGTGGATGATGTTATTTGTTCATAGTTCTGGGCATGCTTGAATGATGACACCAATTCTGTTTCCCTGAAATGGCAGGAGCTTTATTAAACAAGCATATGTGAAGCTAAGCCTGAGGGTAGGAATTCCTGGCAGCTGAGGAAGAGGGGAGGCACGGTTTGCCAACACCATCTGCTTAATCTTCCTAATAATCTAACACCTGCCAGTGAGGCTCATCTCGTATCCCAAAATGGCTGAGAATCGTACAAACACCAACAATAAATTCTTTCAAGCCCCTCGCTCTCATGAGTAGGACAGCGGCTTTCCAACTTACTTATTAGCTCTAAAATGGTGAGGATGCTAATATCTCTCAGCAACCTCATCCCTGCCATTAAGTCCTGTTTCCTGAGTGCCTACAGCATTCTTGGCACACTCTGAAATAAGAGACTGATTAAATAACGGACATCTGAGAAAAACAAACCTTTCACCTGATAATACTCTTCATTGATGTTTCCATCAGTTTCCAGGTAGGCAGCCCAGATAAAGACGTGAATTTCTCTTAACCAGCCTTAAAACTTAACTCTTAGATAAGTTCTTGCCTCTCCAACAAGAATGGAAGAATGCCTGTATTCTAATGTAAAGGCTATCATGACTCAGTTTAGTTAGCATCTAGTCTAGTTTAGTTAGATTTAGGTTACTTTAGACCAAGTTCTTTCAAATTAGAATTTTCACCCAAATATTCTTGGCTGGTTTTCAAAGGTCTCAGCAGCCATGGTCTGTGAAAGCCCTGAGCGTCCTATGAAGATGAGTGCTATAGAGGGCTTAGGGGTCAGGGCAGACGTGTCGGGGGAGTTTGGAAGCATCCCCTGAAAGTTGCACACCCCTCCTGAACTATTCTTTATAAAAGAGAAATGGAGCGGCTGGCCCAGTGGCTAGTGAAGTTCATGTGCTCTGCTTTGGTGGTCTGGGGTTCGCGGTTTCGGGTCCTGGGTGCAGATGTATACATGCTGTGTCGGCATCTCACATACAAAATAGGGGAAGATTGGCACAGATGTTAGCTCAGGGCCAATCTTCTTCACCAAAAAAAAGAGAGAGAGAGAGAGAGAAATGGAACATTTGAGGAATAATAATCTACTTGTGACTATGAAATTCCATTCATCTCTCTAAATGGTAAGTGATGACTTTCCTTAACAAATACTAGGGCTTATGACTAAAGTTCAACCTAGCAGGCATTAATTCTTTGAAGAATGAGAAGGAATTACATGAACTGTGTTGTTAGTATAATCCTGGGAAGCAGGTTCTATTTTCAAAGACAAACTCAATCTCGGATAAAGGAGAATGAGCAGTGTAACAGTAGACATCTTCTGGTCAGATTGATGTTGTTGTTGTTGTTGTTGTATGTTAAGATCCAATGCAAGAAACAGCTCTTAAGAGGTGAAAGAATCAAATTCTAATCTTTCAGAAGTACATATCACAAGAGAAAGAAGTGATTGGCTGTAGTGAGAAAATATATAGTAGTCACTGATATTGGTCTCATTATTCTAAGATAGGTTTTCATTGGCAATACAAAATCCTTTCAAATAATGTATTTTCTTGACAGTTTTTGCAAGACTTTAATCCAAATATTCCAGGAAATATGATCAATGATAAACACATAATCCATTGGCAGGATTTCACACAGATCAACTCACCATCTACTTTGTCTATTGCCCTTCATATTTGTGCCTTGTTTTATTGTCAAAGATTGGTTCAAATCCATTATTAACCCGCGTGTTGATATTTTCATTATTCTATAATTAGTGTGTATATGCTGATAGTAAAAACAACTTGCTTACTTCACTTACTTTTGAAACCATGTAGAAAAAAAATTTCAGAATTTAACAGTCTGTATTAAAACAATATTTAATTTTTAAGGTAACATTTTTCTGAAAAAGACATAATTGATAGCCTAATTTTAGCCACAGAAAATTATAAATTGTCATAGAAGGATGAAATAAAAATATAATTACACATATATCTGGAATAGCCAGAGAATGACAAAGTTCTAAATCTTGAGATGTAGTGTGGTGCTGTGAATGAACAAAAAGAAGACGGGAAAAACAATAATATAGTAGATAACAATATAGACCAAAGTCACTAAGCTTCCTGACTCCCCTTCCACCTTCTCCTGATCTCATATCATCTCATTCTACCCTAGTCTCATTTCTAACTGGTTTCTAGTATGTTTTGAGTGTATCTATGTGTGTTTGTGAAGACTAGGGAAATTAGAAACGTATCATGCATTTTCCTTTTCTCTATTTGACCTCCCCGATCAATTCTAGGTTAACAAAAGGGAAGAAGCTGTTATGAATCCTTGAGATGAAACAGGAATCACCAATTTTCTTACTGTCTTTTTGAGTACTTTCCCTCTGTTTTTAACTTCTACATTCTTTTATCTTTCATGTTAAAGATACATTAAGATATTTTCCCCTAAAAGTGGTCCATGCATGTATATATCACTCCTTTAAGATAAATGTTTTCAATTCATAAACATTTTGGGTGGTAACATTTAGTAACATACTACTTCATTAAAATAGTGACATAAGTCCCAAGTAAGTTTTATTTTCAAAGGTAGCTCACTTTTATCAGGGCTTACCTTGACCTTGCTAAAACCTGGCTCAAAAAGATATAATATGCATGAAGAAACATTTCAGACAGCATGAAAATACAGATATTTTTCAATTCAGGGTGTAAATGAGATGTTATAAATACTGTGAGAATAACTTGGATAAAAGTGCTGTGGAAATACCAAGAAGAAGTTTTAAAATAAAACACTATCATCTTTCCAAAATAGTTTCAGAAGTCCAACATAAAGATAAACTATATGTTGTCTTCTCGTCCCATTTAATAATGCATTACAATTTCTTGGAAGTTTATTTTGAGTCATATGAAAAAGCAACTTTAGAGTTAGAAGGGACCTTAGTTATCATTCAATGAAATCTTTTCTTTCACGGAGTAGAACAATGGCTTCACAAGTGGCCATATGATTTTTTCCAAGGTCACGTGTGTCTGGGATGGCAGAAATGTGATTAAAGCTGTTTAACTTCTAGTCTAGAGCTGAATTTGTGATGGTGATTGTTTTTCTTGTTATTATTATTTTAAAGGTATTTGTCCAGTAAAACACACTTAGCATTTTGGAGTATTTTCTTATAGGTTTTCTTTGCCTAGAGATTGTTATTCTGTTTACTTGGTTGAATAATAATCATGTATAATTTTTAATTTTAATCCTGTTCACCTAACAGAGTTTCATATCTTTATAGCACTATGAGGTTTTCTCTTTTTTAATGAAAATATATTTTATTGGGATTATAAAAGTAATGTGAATGTGCATTCAAGAAAATCGGGTATGATACTCACCAAGCTATCAACAAAGGCTACCTATTGAAGTGGAGTAACAAGCAGGAGAGAACTTTCACTCCCCTCTAAGTGCCTCTGCATTGACTGGACTCTACATGAGGACACAGTGCTTTTGCAAATAGAAAGCTAGCTAGCTAGGTAAATAGATACAAATTCTTCTCCTCGTAACAATTTCAACCAATTCAGAAATGGACACAACCAACCGTTATCAACTATCTGGTAGGCATACGCCTTCCAAGACCTTTGAAAAAGATACTTTGGTATAATATTTCAGTCATTACTTTAGAGTAGTAGAAGAACTTGGCAAAAACATGTTCAAACAGTGAATAATTGTACTAAAAATGTGAAGTTTCAAGGCCAGCTCAGTGGTGCAGTAGTTAAGTTTGTGCGCTCCGGTTTGGTGGCCCAAGGTTCACTGGTACGGATCCCAGGCGCAGACCTACACACCACTTATCAAGCCATGCTGTGCAGTAGTCCCACATATAAAGTAGAGGAAGATGGGCACGGATGTTAGCTCAGGGCTAATCTTCCTCAAATCAAAAAAATGTGAAGTCTCTCCTCCTCTTCTTCCCCTATAACCCTCCACCGTGTGTCCCAAGTCTCATTCCCAGAGGCAAACAGCTTCATCACTGCTTGTTGAGTTATTTTTCTGATTACCACCATGTTTCTAATCTTTATTTTCTATTTGATTGGTCAACTTGATGTAGTATCACCAGAATAACCTGCCACTCTTCCCGTCTCTGCTCTTGTGAAACTGTTAATGGGATCCCAGCAACTTTCTGTCGTACTGAAATCAATTTTAAAAAATTTCTGTTGATAGTATACTTTGTGGTTTCAAACTTGTTTCAGATTCTTTCTTTTTTGTATATAATGAAGTTTCAGTGGTCTCTTGAGAGATGTGAAAAATACATGTGCTTAGTCCACCATCTTAAACTCAAGTACAATATTAATTTTTTAACTTGTATATAAAGCTTATTAGCACTAGTGGCCAGTGTAACTACAGAAATAATGAGTTAATACATAAAATTAATTTTTTAAATATCTCAAGAATGTAAAAAAAAACCACAATTACCATTGAGCTAAATTGCAATTCATATAGTAAATTTAAATATTTTAGCTACTAGTTTCGGAAATCCACTCTTCACTAGATTAATAGAACAATATCCTTTTTGGAATGGCATAGAGTATTGCTAATTTGGTGTAAGGTAGGAGGATGAAGAGAATTCAAGGAATGTTTAGGTTTTCTCTTTTTTGAGAAAATCCAGATTTACCCTCTAAAAATAATGTTCCCTGGATGTTCCATACTCCCTCTTTAGAAGGCAGAAGCTATGCTTCTGGTAATGTTAATTTTTGTTGTGATTAACAAAAATTGTAAATATTTTAACAGTGTACATTTTCTATGGAAAAATACCAGAAAGGTTTATTGTTCAATATTTTCTTTCATCTTGGTTATGCTACTCGAGAATGAAGTTTTTTGATGATGGATAAAAATGAATATAATTAAAGGGGAATTCTATAAAGATGGTAATTTATTTTTTTAAAGTTATTAATAAATTTGTTTTAAAGATTTTATTTTTCCCTTTTCTCCCCAAAGCCCCCCGTTACATAGTTGTCTATTTTTAGTTGTGGGTCCTTCTAGTTGTGGCACGTGGGATGCTGCCTCAGGACTGCCTGATGAGCGGTACCATGTCTGAGCCCAGGATCTGAACCAGTGAAATCCTGGGCCGCCAAAGCAGGGTGCGTGAACTTAACCATTCCACCACGTGGCCAGCCCCCTAAAGATGGTAAATTTAATTAAAGTCTTCTGCTTGTGTAATATTTAAGGTAGAGAAGCGGTTGAAATTTACAGTAAAAATGACAATCAGAATTATTAGGTAAGTCGCAGAATTCTGAGTTTGAATAGAAGGCACTCCTTATAAAAATTCAGATTATGATTTTATAGTAGCAATTTTTCACAGGTTCTTTTATTCCAATATTAGAATGCCAAAAAAGATGGAAGGTGATAAAATGGAATAACCTGAAGTCTAGGAGTTTTAACTAATTTAGTCACTAAATATTTAAGTACCTACTATATGGGGGGCACAGTGAGTTCTACTGGGTATATACTACAATGATAGGTACAAATATTTTGAGAGAGAGAAGGCATGAACGGTGGGATATAGATTAGAGAACAGCCATTTATCAGGAACTGGGTGAACCAACTGGATGTGGCTGATCCATCTGCTTATATACCCTGAAAATGGTGATATTTAGTGAGAGATGATTACAATGGCTCACAGATTAGTACGTATTTAAATATTTCAATGTATATGATATTTACATAATATATACAATATTTAATAAATGCATACATAAATATAAACCAATATTAACATATTCTTTTATTTAGAAGAGTATCCTTCTAAACTGTGTCAGGATCTTTATCTTCCTGTTAACCCAAGGAGACTGTTTTGGTTTTACATTATATTTTTGCCATACACTAATTTTGAAGTCTATGATTTAGGTGCCTTTTAGAAACAGTCTTTATTTACTAAGTCTACTGAAGCACCTGAAAACAGAGGGATTGCTACTCTGTAGATCAATAAATAATAAGAGAACTATGTTCAAAGAGTTTCTGTAATATAAATGTTTTATTGAGTTGCAACAACAGACTTGGGATCCAAAGGTCATGGTGTTGTTTTATTCTTCACAGTCACGGCTTTGTTTCTTTCCAGAAATACCATCTCTTGCAGGATTGCTCCTTCGTGGATTCTCTTCGCCCCTCTAAGGTACCATTAAAATACGCTGTGGGCATGTTGCGTTTCACTCAGATCACGGCTGAGGTCTGTGTGGACGGTGCGCGGGAGAACATAGTCCCTTCCTTGGTTTTTCACCAGAGAGCACTGCCTCCTTTAGCTCTATGCATCTGTTGCCTTTGACACTTTGCTCTTTCAGTCCCAAATACACGTGAGCCAAGAAAAGTCAGGTACAGATTTTGAGAGACTGTGACCCAAAAAGCAGCTCTATGGAAATTGGTATCTTGTGGTATGATTAAGGTAATCCTTTTTATCATTAAACAGCATTGTGACCTTGAACATCTTAATTGCCTTTTTCAGTTGTTTTTAATCATGAAAGAAAACAAAAATCACCCTAATTCCACTACCATGTGACAATTATTTAACATTTTCATCTGTTTTCTTCTGGTATCTTCTAGTTACATACGTGTGTACGTACAACTCTTTTGGTAAAAATTTCTGTAATTTAATTTTTTGTTGTTGGTGATGGTGAGGAAGATTGGTCCTGAGCTAGCAGCTGTTGCCAATCTTCTGTTTTTGCCCAAGGAAGATTGTCACTGAGCTAACATCTGTGCTGGTCTTCCTCTATTTTTTTGTATGTGGGATGCCCCCACAGCGTGGCTTGACGAGCTGTGTTTAGCTCTGCACCTGGGATCCAAACCCATGAACACCAGGCCACTGAAGTGGAGTATGCGAACTTAACCACTACACCACCAGGCAGGCCCCTAAAGTAATTTTTTAACTATTAATTTAGCTAAGTGAGCACTCTAATAACACTTGGTGACATTAAAAAATAGTTCAATAGTTATTTTAGCTGGAATTAGAAATAACTGAGTTCTCTAAATTGCCCAATCTTCCTCTCCACGAACAAGGTATCTCCATTTATTCTTCTGTAACTTCTATTTACAAGGGACCCACATAATTCTTTTTAGGATCAATTTTAAGTGTTACCGTTTTTTGTTTTTGTAAATGAAATCTCTTGTCTTTATTTCATCTTCACTGTGGTTGTCAATAAATAGCAAAGAATTATGTACATTGAGAATTAATAGCAAAGACTTTTGCAAATGCAATGCAGCTGGACACCATATAAAGCTCTTTAAGTTATTTCAAGTCCCTTAGCTGATTCTAGGGTGTGTTAATCATATCATGCATCCTCTTCATGTACTCATACTTTCAAATAATTATGAATGGTATGATTTTCAGGAGAAAGTTAAGTAATAATTATGAAAGATATTTATAAAAATCTAGAATGGGTGTTGCCTTATCAAATGCCTTTTCTACAAACAACTACGGAAAAAAACCCTGTTTATTTCCTTGTCACATTGTGTTGTGTATGCACCAGTACTAAACCACTTTCAATTCTAGGGATAAACTCTACTTGATTACTTTATCCGCACTTGAATATTTTAAAATTTGCATTCATCTATTATCTGTAATATCATTTGCAGTTTTGATAACATCCCCCTACAACCTATTTTCACAGTGCGTGCTGCTTTATTTATTTCTTTTTTGCTGTTATTGTTTTATCCCCCAAAGAATATCTTTACCCTGTTATTTTAGGTCTCTAATTTCTGCTTAATTTTATTCTTGCTGTTTTCCTTATGCATCCCTTTGTTATTTCAATTTCTTCAGTTGAGTTAGTTGATTTATTTTATCTATCTTTAAAAGCTCAGAGTGCATATTTTCACTGATTATTAATAATTTTGGATTCCAAAACTTTCATATATGTAATTCCAAAAATTTTATTACATAAATCTGTAATTGTAATTTATCTTTTATTACTTATTTTATTTTATTTTGAGGAAGATTAGCCCTGAGCTAACATCTGCCGCCAATCCTCCTCTTTTTGCTGAGGAAGACTGGCCCTGAGCTAACATCCATGCCCATCTTCCTCTATTTTATATGTAGGATGCCTGCCACAGCACAACTTGACAGGTGGTGCATAGATCTGCACCCGGGATCCAAATCTGCGAACCCTGAGCCGCCAAAGTGGAATGTGTGAACTTAACCGCTGGACCACCAAGCTGGCCCCAACTTATTTTATTTTTTGCAGTATTTTTTAATCGAAATACGTTTGATATATTGTGTAATTTAAGGTGTACAATATGTTTTGACTACATTTATATATTGTAATATGACTGCCATTGGAGCAATAGTTAGCACTTCTATCATGTCGCATAATTATCTTTCTTTTCTCTGTGGTGGAATAAAGATCGAATCTCTTAGCAAGTTTGATTATAATGCAATCTTGTCTATATTCACTATACTGCACATTAGATCTCTGGGGCTTATTTGTGTACTAGTTACATGTTTGTACCTTTCAAACATCTCTCCTATTCCCTCACTCCCTAGTCCCTGGTAACTACCACTATACTGTTTTTACAAGTTTGGCTTACAAGTGAGATCAGACAGTGTATGTCTTTCTCTGTCTCACTTACCTCACTTAGCATAATGTCCTCAAGATCCATCCATGTTGTCTCAAGTAGCAGGATTTCCTTAATTTTTATGGATAAATAATATTCCATTGTGTGTGTGTGTGTGTCTGTGTGTGTGTATCACATCTTCTTTATCCATTCATCTGTAAATGGACATTTAGGTTGTTTCCACATCTTGGCTATTGTGAGTAATACTGCAATAAACATGAGTGGGCAGATATCTCTTTGAGATCCTGACTTCATTTCTTTTATGTCTATACCCAGAAGTGGAATTGCTGGATCATACAGTAGTTCTATTTTTAAATTTTGAAGAATCTCCATATTGTTTTCCATAGTGGCTGCACCAATTTACACTGCCACCAACAGTGTACAGGGGTTGCCTTTTCTCCACAACCTTGCCAACACTTGTTATCTTATCTTCCTGATGATAGCCATTCTAACACATGGGAGGTGATATCTCATAGTGGTTTTGATTTGCATTTCCCTGATGGTTAGTGATGTTGAGCATCTTTTCATGTACCTGTTGGCCATTTGGATGACTTCTTTAGAAAAAATAGCTGTTTAATTCCTCTGCCCATTTTTTAATCAGATTGTCTGGGGTTTTTTTGTTACTGAGTTGTTTGAGTTCTTTGTATATTTTGGATATTAACGCCTCACCCAATATATGGTTTGCAGATATTTTCTCCCATTCTGTAGGTTGCTTTTTCATTTTGTTGATGGTTTCTTTTGTTGTGCAAGCTTTTAACTTTGTAGTCCCACTTGCTGATTTTTGCTTTCATTGTTTGCGTTTTTGGTATTTATCCAAAAAAATCATTGTCAAGACCAATGTTGGGGAACTTCTTCCCTATGTTTTTTCTAGGAGTTTTTGGTATCAGGTCTTAAGTTTAAGTCTTTGATCCATTTCAAGGTAAATTTGTGAATGATGTAAGATAGGGGTCTAATTTCACTTTTCTGCATGTGTTTATCCAGTTTTCCCAACAGCATTCATTGAAGAGACTAATCTTTTCCCATTGGATGTTCTGGGCTCTTTGTCAAATATTATTTGATATTATATGTGAAGGTTTAATTCTGGGCTCTCTCTTCTGTTCCATTGGTCTATGTGTCTGCTTTTATGCCAGTACCATACTGTTTTAATTACTGTGGTTTTTCAGTATAGTTTGAAATTAGGAAGTATGACGCTTCTGGCTTTGTTCTTTCTCAGTATTGCTTTGGCTATTTGAAGTCTTTTGTGGTTCCATACAAATTTTAGAATCATTTTTTCTATTGTTTTTTTCTGAAGAATGTCATTGGAGTTTTGATAGGAATTGAGTTGAATCTATGGGTGGCTTTGGGTAGTATGAACATTCTAACAATATTAATTCTTCCAAACCATGAACACAGGATGTCTTTCCACTTGTTTATAAACGTCGTCTTCAATTTCTTTCAACAAAGTCTTGTTTTTGTTGTACAAGTCTTTCACTTCCTTGGTTAAATTTATGTCTAGGCGTTTTATTGTTTTGATGTTATTGTGGATGGTAAAGTTTTATTTCCTTTTCACATATTTTATTATTAATGTATAGAAACACAACTGATTTCTGTAGGTTGCAACTTTCCTTAATTATTGATTAGTTCCAAGAGTTTTTTGGTTGAATCTTTGGGATTTTATATATACAAGATCATATCATCTACAAACAAAGACGATGTTACCTTTTCCCTTCCTATGTGGATGCTTTTTCTTTTTCTTGCCTGATTGCTCTGGCTAGGATTTCCAGTTATATGTTGAATAAGAGTAGTGAGAATGTGCATCCTTGTCTTGTTCCTGGTCTTTGAGGAAAAGCTTTCAATTTTTCACCATTGAGTATAATGTTATCTGTGGTTTTGTTCTATATGGCCTTTATATGTTGAGGTTTGTTCTTTCTATACCCAATCTGTAGTGGGTTTTTATCATGAAAGGATGTATTTTATCAAATGTTTTTTCTGTATCTATTGAGGTGATTATGTGACTTTTATTTTTCATTCTATCAATGTGGTGTATCACATTTATTGGTTTTCATATGATGAACCATTCTTGCATCTTGGGGATAAATCTCACTTGGTTATGGTAAATAATGCTTTTAATGTGTTCTTGAATTCCGTTTGCTAATATTTTGAGATTTTTTGCATCTATAT
Organism: Equus przewalskii; assembly: GCF_037783145.1. Lineage (NCBI taxonomy): Eukaryota > Metazoa > Chordata > Mammalia > Perissodactyla > Equidae > Equus > Equus przewalskii. The sequence continues at coordinate 17,958,905 of NC_091858.1, read as the reverse complement.
TCATCAGGGATATTGGTCTATAGTTTTCTTTTCTTATAGTGTCCTTATCTGGCTTTGGTGTCAGGGTAATGCTGGCCTTGTAGAATGAGTTTGAAAGTGTTCCTTCCTTTTCAATTTTTTGAAACAGTTTGAAAAAGACTGGTGTTAATTTTTCTTTAAATGTTTGGTAGAATTCACTAATGAAACCATCTGGTCCTGGTGTTTTCTGTGTTGTGAGTTTTTAATTACTGATTCAACCTCTTTACTTGTTGTTGGTCTGTTCAGATTTTCTATCTCTTCCTGATTCTTATAGGTAGGTTGTGTGTTTCTAGGAATTTGTCCATTTTTTTCTAGATTATCTAATTTGTTGGTATGTAATTTGTTCATAGAAGTCTCTTGATCCTATGTATTTCTGTATTATTAGTTGTAATGTCTCTTTCATTTTTAATTTTGAGTCTTCTCACTTTTTCTTTGTTAGTCTACCAAAGGTTTCTCAATTTTATCTTTTCAGAAAACCAGCTCTTAGTTTTGTTGATCCTTTCTATTGTTTTTATGGTGTTTATTTCATTTATCTCCACTCTGATCTTTTTATTTTTTTCCTTCTGCTAACTTGGGCTTAATTTGTTCTTCTTTTTCTAGTTCCTTGAGGTATAAAACTCAGTTGTTTGAGATCTGGTTTCTTAATATATTCATTTATTGCTATAAACTTTCCTCTCAGAACTGCTTTTGTAGCATCCCATAGGATCTGGATGCTCTGTTTCCATTTTCATTTGTTTTATGATATATTTTTATTTCCCTTTTGATTTCTTCTCTGACCTTTTGATTGTTCAGAAGTGTATTGTTAGTTTCAACATATTTGGAGATTTTCCAGCTTTCCTCCTGTTTTCTAGCTTCATACCATGGTGGTCAGAAAAGATAGTTGGTATGATTTCAATTTCTTAAATTTGTTAACACTTGTTTTATGTCCTATCATATGATCTTTTCTGGGTCTCTCATATTTTCAGTGTCACAATTTATCTATTTTTATGGTGTGTATTCATTAACAGATTATAGTAGCTATAGTTATTTTTAATACTGTCTTCATTTAACCTTTATATTAAAGTTAAGTGGTTAATACAGCATCCTATTACAGAATTGGAGTTTTCTAAATCTGACTGCAATATTTTTCACCTTTAACCAGAATGCTGTATACTTTCATATGTCTCATGTTGCTGACTAGCATCTGTTTGACTAAGCTTTATGAATTCCTCTCAGCATTTCTTGCAAGGCAGGTCTAGTGGTGATGAACTCTCTCAGCTTTTGTTTGTCTGGAAAAATCTTTATTTCTCCTTCATATCTGAAGAAGAACTTTACCAGGGAGAGTATTCTTGCCTGGCAATTTTTATCTTTCAGCATTTTGAAAATGTCATCCCACTCTCTCCTGGCTTGTAGAGTTTCTGCTGTGAAATTCACTGATAGCCTAATGGGAATTCCTTTGTAGGTTACACTCTCCCTGCCTCCCCCACACCCGACACAGCTTCTTCTAGTATTTTTTATCATTGATTTTTGTTAGTTTCTTTATAATATGAATTGGAGGTCTTTTCACATTGAGATAATAGGGTGATCTATTAGCTTCTTGAACTCGGATATCCAATTCTTTCCCCAGGCATGGGAAGTTTTTGGCTATTCTTTCTTTAAATAAATTTTCTGTCCCCTTCTCATTCTGGAATCCTGAATATTTGGATGTTTGCCTTTTTGATTGGGGGCCATAGTTTGCTCAGCCCTTCTTCACAATTTTTATTCTTTTCTCTTTGTCTTTTGTAATTGTGTTATTTCAAAATTTATATCCTCTAAGTCACTTCTTTTATCTTCCATCTGCTCTACTCTACTACAGATGCTATCTATTGTATTCATCTCATTCATTGAAATCTTCAGCTCCAGAATTATTTTTATGGTTTCTATCTCTTTTGTAAAGAGTTCATTTTATGTATCTTTGCCCTAGTCTCATTAAAGCGTCTTTCTGAGTTTTCTTGTAGCCCACTGTGTTTCTTTAAAACAGCTATTTTGAATTCTTTATCAGCTAGATTGTAGTATTTTGTGTCTTTGGGCTCAGTTGTTGGAGAATTATTGATATCTTTTGGTGATGGCATATTTCCTCTTTTTTTTTTTTTTAAGTTCCTTGCATTTTAGCATTGCTGCTTTCACATTTGAAGTATCTTTATTGGTTACCTTCAGATGGGGTACTGTTCCTTGGTGTTGCTTCCCTGGGGTTTCCTAGGTTTATTATGGATAAAACTGCTCCATCTTCTTGCTCCCTGTTCTGGTAGAATTCTTAACCTTTGTGTTTGTCTTGTTCTTATAACTCACTAGGCTGGCTGCAGGAAATCTCTCTTTTTTGTTTTCCATAAGATAGTGTTGTAATTCCAGTTCGTGGCTTCTCCCTTGCCAATAGACTATGGTTCCTTTTTCTGAGAATAGTCCAATTACCCAACCTGCTCTTGCTACCACACTCAGGAGCACACACAAAGAGCCAGCTGCAGATATGAGGTAGGGTAGAGGTTAGCACTTGGGGTGTTGGTGGTGCCTGCAGACCCAATGGGGAGATCCTTGTGGTACTCCCAGAAGACTGTGGGTAGATTTCTTGCTGAAGTCCTGAAGCAGACAGCAGAAACTGCATTCCTTTAGTGCCCTTTCATATTTTTATCTGCTTCCCTTCTACCCCCTACCCCGGTCATGGAGGTCCCACCCCAGTAATCAGAGTGTTGCTGGAGAGAAATGGGTTTCTCTAGCCATGACCTGCACAACTGGAGTAGTCTAGCACTCACTCACAGCTTTCCACCTCCTGTACTGGAGAGGTCACTGCTTTCCACATTCTCAGTGAGGAAGGTTACTGCTGCTGGACAGCTTAATGCCTTGCAGCATCTCCTTGGGTTGAGGGGTAGCTCTGGCAGAGTTCCTCCTCTCCTCTGTGTCCACATGCATCTCTTTCCAACTTTGATGGTGTGCTGGAATCTCCCCTCAGGCAGACTGAACTTCCACAAATCCTCTCTCATGCATGGTTATCTGCCCAGGATAGCACTTTCCAGGTTCTCCCACCTCCACCCCAACTGTGGCAAGTGAGGCTGGGGCAGGTTCCCTGACTCCTTGGATCCACAGCCCTTACCAAGATCTTGTTTATTTCCAGAAGCCCAGGTGAGCAAGAGTCCTCCTGGGTCCCTTGGTGTAGGGTGCTGAGGCATGTTTGTTCACGTATAGATGTCTAACTAGTTGTTATAAAAAGAGGAGAGAAAGGAGGAACAACTTGTGCCACCATGATACTGATGTCACTCCCTTCATAAATTAGTGAAGTTATGAATAGGCTTGCGTTGTGAGAATTTGAGACTCAATTAATTTCTGAATTATTTTATGCATCTCCTGCATTAGGACATTATTGAAATTATTGTTTCTTTGTGATATATAGTATATGGTCATTTTCTGTCATGAATAGTTTAAAAATACATATTTTCAATTTGAAAAGTAATTTTTATTATGGCAACATAATATGGTCACTATTTTTTTATTGATTTAGTGTGTCAAAGTTAACAGAGGTATCAAAGTCTCCCACAGAAATTTTTTGTTAATTTCTTATACTTCTGTTTCTTAATGTGCCAAATAAAATAACAATATATAAAGTATCAGATATATTATTACCCTTACCTTAATTTTGCATTTTCTTGGTAGCACTTTGCCTATCATTTAACTTTATATTAATATACCATATATATAAAAATATATAATCAATATATATTATAGTGATATATTATAATTATAAATATATTTATATAAACTTTATATATCCTTTTCCTTTCTGTGTCCTTTGTGAACAAACGATTTTTTACAGCTTTATGAATGTGTAATTGACATACAATAAATGCATGTTTAAACTGTACTGTCAGATGTTTTATCATACTCATGGTCATCACTCCAAAAAGTTTCCTTGTGCCCTTGTAATGCCTGCTTCCAGCCTCTCCACCCCGCCTCAGACAACCACTGAACTGCTGTTACTGTAGTTTGCATTTCTGTATTTTTATATAAATGGAATCATACACTAAGTACTCTTTTTTGTCTGACTTCTTTCACTCAGCATAATTATTCTCATTTATCCATGTTGTTGCACGTAGCAATAGTTCATTTTTCTTTTTTTGCTGAGTAGCATTCCAATGTGAGAACACACCACTTGTTTATCCATTTACCTGTTGTACCATTTTATATTCCCACCAGAAGTGAATGAGTGCACAATTTTCTCCACATTCTCACCAACATTTGGTATACTCAGTCTTATTAATTTTAGCCATTCAAATGGGTGTGTAGTCATGTCTTACTGTGGTTTAATTTGCATTTCCTAATGACTAATGATGCCAAGCATTTTTTCATGTGCTTATTTGTTATTACTATGTCTTTGCTGAAATGTTTCTTCAAATATTTTACGTTTTTAAATTGAGTTTTTTTTTGTTGAGTTTTGAGAGTTCTTGATTGTAGATACAGGTCCTTTATCAAATTGATGTTTTGCAAAGATTTTCTCTGGTCTATGGTTTATCTTTTTGGTCTTTTACCAGTATCTTTTGAAGAGCAGATATTTTAAGCTTTAAATGAAGTCCAGTTTATTAATTTGTTTTTTTATGGATCATACTTTTAGTGTAATATTTATAAAACTGTTGTTTAACCCAATATTACAAACATTTTTCTCCTACAAGAGTTGTATTTTAGGTTTTAAATTTAGGCCTATGATCCATTTTGAGTTAATTTTTGCATATGGTGTGGGGTATGGATCAAAGTTCATGTTTATGCATGTGGATATCCAATCATTTCAGCATTTGCTGAGACTATACTTTCTCCACTGCATTGCCTTTGCACTTGTGTCAAGAATCTGTTGTCCATAACTGTGACCCTAATTGTGTACTCCATTCTATTCTTTTGATGTATATGTTTATATTTATGCAAATATGTTTGATAAGTAGTTTTATATTAAGTTTTGAAATCAATATAATTCTTCCTCCTTTTTAAAAAAAGCTGTTTTGGCTATTTTAGCTCCTTTGTATTTCCATATCGATTTCAGAATCAGCTTGTCAATTTCTACAAAAAAAATAAGAACAGCCTCCTAGGATTTTGATTCAGATCGCATTGAATCCATAGATATTATCTGGGGAGAAATGTTATGTTAACAACATTTGAGTCTCCCAATCCATGAAAACAGTGTACCTCTTTGTATTTAGATTTTCTTTAATTTCTATTGGCAGTGTTTTATAGTTTTTAGTATTTCCTAATCAGATTTAACCCTAGGGATGCCATGTTTTGATAGTATTGTAAATGGCCTTTTTTTCCCTCAATTTCTGGTTTTTTTCATTGCTCATATGTCGAAGTACAACTGATTTTGGTATATTAGTCTTGTATCCCACAGCCTTGCTAAGCTCATTAGTTTTAATAACTTCTTTTGTAGATGCTATTGGACTTTTACATAGACAATTATGTCATCTGTCAATAGAGATCATTTTACTTAATCCTTTCTAATATGGATGCCTTTTATTTCTTTGTCTTGCCTATCTGTACTGGCTAAGACCTCTCTCTAGTATATTGTTCAATATAAATGGTGGGAAAGACCATTCTTGTTTCTGATCTCAGCAGGAAAGTATTAAAGCATTCACCATTAAGTATGACATTGGCTGTAGACTTTCTGTTGCTGCTCTTTATCAGGCTGAGGAAGTTCTCTTCTGCCTAGTTGGTGAGAGTTTTAATCAGAAGTGGATGTGATTTTTCAGGAGTGATTGCGAATTTACAGATGTTAAAACATATAATGATGACTTTTATGTTTGTCAAAAATAGTTGAATTATCTTCTTTAAAGTATTAAATTAAAAATAAGGCATTAATTTTTTTATTCCATCTTATCAGTATATATCAGCTTATCCCTTATACTTCTCCCCTTTTTAGCCATTACCAATGTAAGTTGTAGAGATATATTAAGATTGTGATAATTGAAAATTTTAAAGTACTTACTGAAATTTTAAATGTATTCTTTTAAGGAATTTTTAAAGCAATTACTTATTCATAATAATGTTTGGACAATTTCCATAATGCAGTGATATACTGATACCACTCACTGATCACTTCTTGTGCCTAACTTTTTTTTTTTTTTTTAAAGATTTTATTTTTTTCCTTTTTCTCCCCAAAACCCCCGGTACATAGTTGTATTTTCTTCGTTGTGGGTCCTTCTAGTTGTGGCATGTGGGACGCTGCCTCAGCGTGGTTTGATGAGCGGTGCCATGTCCGCGCCCAGGATTCGAACCAACGAAACACTGGGCCGCCTGCAGCGGAGCGCGCGAACTTAACCACTCGGCCACGGGGCCAGCCCCATTGTGCCTAACTTTTTTTCTTGAGTTCTTATATTCGATTAGTCACATGGTTGGATAAAAAATATTTTTAAGTCACGTTTTTTTCCATGAAAAGTACGTGTGATACATTTTGAGGTCACAAAGTAATTAAAGCTGTCACACATCAGATGTCACACATAGAATTTAGCGTCATTACATTTCCCATAAAACTCTAGAGTAATACTATTTCAGTGTCATCTTTTACTTGATTTAGCTGTAGAGACTTTTAAGACAAACCTAATTTCTGTTCATTTTTTGGCTAAATTTACTTTTCTTTCTAGGCTATATATTTTTTTCTCCTTTAGTCTTGAAATTTAATGATTTCTTGAAGATATATCTTTGGATTAGTTTCTTCTCTTAGCTGATTAATGTTGAGCCGTTTTAGCCTATATTCTCAGATTATTTGTTTGGTACAGGAAAACTTTCTCTATGATATATTTATTACTTTGATTTCAGTTTTTGACAGTCTTCCTTAAGAATGTCAATTATTTTTTGACTGAATATTTGTTTCTTTTTATGTCTTGGCTCACTGTTTTAATATCATCATCCCCCCCACCCCGGGAATTCTTAGATAGTCTCAAGTTTTTCTCTACCACACTGATTTAATTTCCTGCAGATTCACTTCTATTCATTAATCTCTTTAATTCAGTTTATAATTCTATTTTGTTCTGATTTTTTTCTGCATTGTCTCCCCACAGCCATCTCCTTTTAATCCTATCTCTTATCTTAATCATGTCCTCTTTCATCTTACTTTACACTGCTCCAGGCATGATGTTTTTTGTTATCTGCATTTTATTGAAAACACAAAGCAGCTTTTTCTCTTTTTCACTCTTCACTTAACTAGCGAGTCTATTGGACAGTATAGCATCACAATTCAATTAATAAATCGATGACTGATCAATTGAAATTTGAGGCATTTGTGCAGATATTTGAACAAATTCCTTGAGTATATTGAAGAAATTCCTTGAGTATGTCAAGGGTCTTGCTAGCAGTGTCATAGAATCATCTCTAACAACATCATAAGGATTTTTACTACCACTCAAATTCCAGAAGATCCACCAACAAGTCACTGAAATAACGGATTCCCTGTTCAAGAATCTGCATCACTACTTCTATTCTTTATACCTCTGACCAATTTCTCTCACAGTCTTTCTAGGGGATGCTGAGATTTCAGGTTCAGAGTGGCTTATATCTGTCCGTGTAGGCAGAACAGTGCCAAAAGTCCAAGGATCAACGGAAGTATATGGAAGCTAAAAGTACTTCCTCTATTTCTTGAAACTTTTCCAGAAAGGTCCCCTTCCAACACCTGAAATAAACTCTTGGATCTATAGAGATTATGAATTCCAAGGCAAAGTCGGTGCTCACTAAGCACTTGGATTCAGATCAGGTATAAACAGGCATAGGAGACAAAAGAAGCCAGAGCATTCTAATAAATTATTTTAAAGAGCTGGAAAGCAAACTTTATTAAGGAAACCTGAGATTTTTTTCATGTGGATAAGAAAAGACTGGAAGGGAATTTACTTTGTTTTATTTTATTTTTGTGAGGAAGATTGGCCCTGAGCTAACATCTATGACAATCTTCCTCTATTTTATGTGGGATGCTGACACAGCTGGCTTGACGAACCATGCTAGGTCCGTGCCCAGGAGCTGAACCTGTGAACCCTGGGCTGCCAAAGCAGAGAACGTGAACTTAACAACTATGCCACTGTGCCAGCCCCTGGAAGGGAATTTAACAATTAGAAAGAATTGATTTATTCTTCCTTGCCATTGAGAATACAGGTAGAAAAAACTGGCTTAGAGAATGAAACGTTTTGTTTAAATATTATAAGATACTTTTTGATGTGTCTTTTGTTACATCTTTTAAATATAACTCTCCTCTGAATATCCTTAAAAATAGATGAGAGTTGTATGTTTGGTCTTGCCTGCTAAAGGTCAATAACAACACCTTGTGTAAATTGCTACTCTCAACGTTCTAATGCTTTTTACTTTTTTGGTGATATACTAATTAATGGCTGGTTTTTCTTTATAAATTTGGAGTAATATTTTTTTGTGTGTGTAACAGAAACTATTCATAGGCTCCATGATATTTCTTCTTTATTACTAAATATTATTACTACTCATTAAATAATAGAAACCAGGGTTCTTTATTAGCAGTACATTTTCTAATTCCAGGGTTTCTTTCGGATTGCTACCCAATTCTTCTCCATCCGCTTCACACTCCAATCATACAGCCTTTATCCAAAGTCCTGGTTTATCATGCTGGAAATACACGAGCTTTTCCCTTGATGCCATTGATCGCGGTGTTTCTTTCTAGATAACCTAAAACAGTATATCACTACTCTTTTGATATTAGTAATGTGAAAAAAAGATAATGCTAAAGGTGGACCGCTCCTAGTACTATTCCCAAATGTATATGAATGTAACTGAAACAGAATATCCCAACTCCAGTCCTAATGCTGATATATTATTACAGTTAAGCTTATGGAGAGATGATGCTAAAGTGAACTAAAGAGTTTTGGGGGTTTAATATTCAACTAGAATTAATGTAAACTCAGACAAAAGTTGTAATGCCTCATTCTGTATTTATTCTATATCTAGCATCTCAAGGCATAATGACTTGCATAGAGTTTCTTGCTGTTTCATTCCCAGATAATCACATTATATGATAATCACCTTTTGGTTATGGTTCCCTTTCTACAAGAAAAGGTACATTTTTGGGAAAAGTACATTTGGGAATATATATTTCTCCTATTTGGTACGAAATCTAGGTAAATAGTCATTTTTTGATAAATGGCAGAAGGCATCTTATTATGCTCAGCATGGAGGTGATAAACGTTGGCCCCAGGATAAAAGAGGAAAGATGCTTGCATTTATAAAATCTTTGTTAATAGCTTTCTTCTTTGAGTCAGGCTTGAATGTAGTTCCCTGGCATAGCGGACACTAATTAATCAATAGCATGTAATCTTAGATCCCAAAGATCTCTGCCTTGTCTTCTTGTCTATGTTATTCCCAGCACCCTAAAAAGACACTATTGGGGAAATGGTTTCTGTTACTGGTAACATTTTCTTTCTCTCTTTAGGTTGTTACCTTGGTGCTAATTATAGTTTCCAGAATGAATGCTGTAAATCAGGTCCTTATGGAAATCAGGTAGAAGAAACAGCTTTGGAACCTGAGAAGTAACTCCTAATTAGTTGGGAGCAAGAGTGGTGTCAGCTGGTTTTTCTGCCTGGCACTACTGCCTCTGAATCTGATACGATGGCACATTGAGATTAATGGGGGCAAGGAGAGGGAAATGATGTTCTTCAATGCTCTTTTTGTTTCAAAAACAAATCTAGGCATAGATTCTTTGCTGATGATTTTTATTCTGGTCTATGTACACTGAAGTTATGCTAATTCCTCCAAGAAACTGACAAAACTATCTATCAATAGCCTGAATTTTTAAGAACTTTTATGAATTTATATTTTGTATGTATGTGCATATGTGATATTTTAAAGGGGAATTTCAAAGAGAAGAAAAGAGGATGAATCTGGAACAGTTAGCTAGTAGGCATTGTAGTTCATCGATCTATGAGCATTTCTTTTCCTCTCTGTCTTAAACATCTACAAAATATATACTTATACTTACCTTATCAACTATATGAAAACGTAAGGATCAAATGAGAATTCATGTGCAAAAATTTCAAAAAGTAGAGGTGCTATATAAAAAAGTAGTATTTATATACTTTATACCTGCTTGAGCTCTGGAACTGTGTCTTTCCTCTTTGACCCACTAACATCTAGCAAAGTGTAAAACTGAATTATATTTTCAAGTTTATATAGAGATGTATATCTTCTCCCCCTTACCTTTTGTGCACTGGCACCGATATATGATGAAGTTAAATCTCCCTTTATGGGTAATGAAGACTGAGGTAAAGGAAATGTGGTCAGAGAGGCAAGTCATGTTGCCTTTTTTCTCCATCTCTGGGAACAGCTCAACACTGTCACACCCAAAAAAGGGGATGAAGGTAATCACGATAACTTGAACTTTCTGGAGGTATTGGTACACTTTCTCTGAGCTCTTATTCTTGATGTGACTGGAAATCAGAGATTTTAAGCAGCAGCTGACTTATGCTTTATTTGACTTATCCAATTCCAGTTTCTAAGACAGGACCTGAAAAACACTTTTCCCTTGGTGCCTTGTATTCTTCAAAGTCTCTAGCTGGAAGAATCTTTGTGAGACTTAAAGAAATCTGTAAAATATATTTTCTAGACTTCACAACCTGGCTGCAGTAGGCACAGTGCTACTACTTTATTTTAAAGGCAGAGATAGCAACGCCCAGAAGTTAAACGATTTCTTAATTAACAGAAAAGTATAACAGTGTTATAATTTACTAAAGCTTCAGTCTCAATTTTTTTTTTTATCATGTTACTCTGCCTTTTCCATGTAATAGTAAAATGTTTAATCTTATGGAGATATATGAAATCTTTTTAGAAGACTACTTAAAATGATTATAGTATTCAAAGAAGGCTTTAAAATAATGTGTGTTCTGCAATGGTAGAATGTAAACCCATTTATTAAGAAATATTTAAATGATAATATAACTCACTGCCAATTGTAGACAATAGGGATGAGCCAAAAATATTACAAAAAATCTCCAAATGAATGTTAAAAACTGATTTGAGTGGGCCGGCCCAGTGGTGCAGGGGTTAAGTTCACATGTTCTGCTTCGGTGGCCCAGGGTTCACTGGTTCGGATCCCAGGTGCAGACCTATGCACTGCTTAGTAAGCCATGCTGTGGTGGGTGTCCCACATACAAAGTAGAGGAAGATGGGCATGGATATTAGCTCAGGGCCAGTCTTCCTCAGCAAAAAGAGGAGGATTGGCAGCAGATGGTAGCTCAGGGGTAATGTTCCTCAAAAAAAAAAAAAAACTGATTTGAATACCTAGCACAGTGATATTAAATTTTAATACTTCATAAACAGTAAATAATGGTATACAGAGAAGGTTAAAAAGGTATGTTGAAACTTACAAACATGAATAACTATAAGGGCAAATAAATCTAAATTGTACATTTTGAGATATGATAGGACTCAACTTTGAAAACAGCATATTGACACATCAAGTATTGCAAAGATGCTTCAAAAATAGTATTCCCTAGGCATCAAGCAACAGCCTTCTCTCCCAGTGGAATGAGAGGCCATGTGCTCACATTTTTAGGATATCCGTCCTTTCATAAAGGCAACTAAAAATATACGCTAAAGATAGAAATGCCTTCTTCCCTGAGGGGTCATAGAAAAAAGTGTAGCTACATGATCATAGTTAAAAATGAAGCACCAGAAATTAAAAAAACAAAAAAAAGCTTTAAAATGAGGGTGAATCCTGTTTCATAATCAGCTGAAAAGCTGCTGATACAACAGCAATCACCAGTTAAGATACCATAGTTAAGATACTCTTCAATGCTACTGTGCTTTGCATAGTGATAAGCTAAACTACATACAGAAACTATGATGCATTTGAAAAGCAGTGAACTAGATAAGCATATCTTTTCTGTATCTAAAAACCATACAGTAAAATTTAAGAAATGGAAAAACATTCACTAACCTTATTCCCCATCATTTAACTTGACTTTCTTTTTCTGCATTGGTTTGATTGTTTCCTGCCCATTTTATCTTGCTTTCCATACCAATCAACCTCTTTACGATTACACAATACAACAGGAAAAAGAGGCACATTCAGAGGTAATACCTCCTTTCTTTAAAAGAATTAAATGTTGCCTTTTCACTATTATGGGTATTTTATTCATATACACACTGTAGATCTACATTGTTGGTCATGATGTACCTAATTTAGACTCTATTCAGACAAGAGGATCATGTCTTCTTGAATAACATTTGTTATAGGTTGCCAAAAAATTTTCAAAATAGCTATATGTATAATTTCTTGGTGGGGGTGGTAAAATAAACATGAAATTTGCCATTTTAACCATTTTAATTAGTTCAGTGGAGTTAAGTACATTCCTAATGATGTGCAACAATCACCACTATCTAGTTCCCGAATATTTGTCTCCCCAAAAGAAAACTCTGAACCCACTCAGTGGTCACTCTCCATCCTCCTCCTCACCCCCAATCTCTGGCAACCACTAATCTGCTTTCCATTTCTATGGATTTTCCTATTCTGGGCATTTCATATGAATAGAATCATACAATATGTGGCTTTTTGTGTCTGACTCCTTTAACTTAGCATAATGTTTTCAAGGTTTATACACGCTGTAGCATATATCAGCAATTCATTCCTTTTTATGGATGAATAATATTTCATTATATAGATAAACCCATTTTGTTTATCCATTCATCAGCTGATGGCCATTTGGGTTGTTCCACTTGTTGGCAATTATGAATGGTGCTACTATGTACTTTCATGTACACATTTTTGTTTGAACACCTGTCTTTGTCTTTCAGGTAATATACCTAGGAGCAGAATTGCTGATCATATGGTAATTATATGTTTAATTCATTGAGAAACCACCAAACTGTTTCCACAGTAGCTTATTCATTTGACACTCCCACTGGCAGCGTATAAGGGCTCCCTTTTTTCCACATCCTTGCTAACATTTGTTATTTCCGTTTTAAATTATGGCCATTCTGGTGGGTGTGAAGTAGTATCTTATAATTTTGATTAGCAATTCCTTAATAACTGATGACAGCATCTTTTCATGTGAGTGTTGGCCATCTGTCTATCTTTGCTTTAATGTCTACTCAAGTCATATGCCCAGTGTATGAGTTTCGTAAGGCTGCTGTAACAAAGTAGCACAAACTGGATGACATAAAACAATAGAAACTCATGGTCTCAATGTTCTAGAGGTTCTGGAAGTCCAAAACCAAGGTGTTGGCAGGGCCATGTTCCCTCTGAAATCTTCAGTGGGATTGTTCCTTGTTTCTTCCTAGCTTCTGGTGGTTTGCTGGCAATCTTTTGTGTTCCTTAGCATGTAGATACAACATGGCAATCCTCCATCTTCATATGGGGCTCTCTCTGTGCCTGTCTTCAAATGGCTGCCTTCGTATAAGGACACTACTCATACTGGAACAGGGTGGACCCTATTCCAGTATGACCTCATCTTAATTATATTTGCAACAACTATACTTCCATATAAGCCATTGTGAGGTACTAGTATCAGGACTTCAATGTATCTTTTTTGGGGGGACACAACCCAACCTATAACACCCAATTTTTAAGGTCTTTTTGTTGTTTATATGCAAAAGTTCTTTTATATGTTCTAGATATTAGATCCTTATTAAATTTGGTTTTCAAGTATTTTCTCTTTCTGTGAATTGTCTTTTCACTCTCGTGATAATGTCTCTTGCACAAAAGTTTTTCATTTTGGTGAAGTCCAATTTTTTTCTTTTGTTTGTGTTTTTGGTACATAAGAAACCACTGCCAAATCCAAGGTCATGAAGATTTACATCTATGTTTCCTTCTGAGAGTTTTATAGTCTTAGCTCTTATATTTAGGTCTTTGATCCATTTTGAGTTAATTTTTTGTATGTGGTGTGAGGTAAGTGTCCAACTTCATTCTTTTGCATGTGGATATCCAGTTGTCCCAGCACCATTTGTTGAAGAGACTATTCTTTCCCCATTGAATGGTCTTGGCACCCTTGCCAAAAATTAAAAGACCAGAGATTATGGGTATGTTTTTGGATTCTCATTCTATTCCATTACTCTATACATTTATCCTTATGCCAGTGCCTGTGTTTGGTACCTTGTAGTTCTCCAGTACCAATGCTTCTGTTACTGTAGCAATGTAGTAAATTTTGAAATTGGGATGTGTGAGACTTCCAACTTTGTTCCTTTTTTTTTAAATATCATTTTGGCTGTTCAGGACCTCTTGCAATTGTGAGTTTTAGAACCAGGTTGCTCATTTTTGCAAAAGAATCACTGGATTTTAACAGGGATTGCACTGAATCTGCAGATCACTTTGGGGACTATTGACATCTTATCAATATGAAGTGTTCCAATATATGAACACAGAATGTTTTCCATTTATTTAGGTCTTCTTTAATTTCTTTCAGCAATGTTTTATATTTTTTGTTCCTTGGTAAAATGTATTCCAAAGTATTTTATTCTTCTTGATCCTATTATAAATGGAATTATTTTATGAATTTCCTTTCAGATTGTTCATTGTTAGTGTATAGAAAAACAACTGATTTTTGCATGTGGATCATGTATCCTGCAACTTTGGTGAGTTTATTCTAATAGTTAAAAAATTCTTTGTAACATTTTAAATCTATAAAGATCATATCATCTGTTAATATAGTTTTATTCTTCCTTTCAAATTTGGTTGTCTTGTATGTCTTTTCCTTGCTGAATTGTTCTGGCTAGAACACCTAGGACAATGTTGAACAGAAGTGGTAAAAGATGCATCTTTGTCATGTTCTTAGACGGAAAGCTGTAAGTGGCTTTCACCATTGAGTGTGATGTTAGTTGTGCGGTTTTCACAAATGTCCTTTATCAGGTTGAAGTTCTCTTCTAACTGCTAGTTTGTTGAATCTATTTTAGAATAAACAGGTATTGGATTTTGCCAAACGCTTTTTTCTGCATCAACTAATACCATTATGTAGCTTGTCTCCCTTCATTCTTTTCATGTGGTATGTCACATTGATTGATTTTCACATGTTGAACTAGCTTTACATTCCTGGAATAAATCCCAGTTGGCCATGCTGTACAAAACTTTTAAAATATGCTTCTGGATTAGGTTTGCTAGTCTATTGTTGAGGATTTCTGCATGCATAGTCATAAAGGAACTGGACTGTAATTTTGTTTTCTTACAGCATCTTTGTCTCGTTTTGGTATCAGGGTAATGCCAGCTTAATAGAATTTGTTAGGAATTCCTCTTCCATTTTTTTTTGGAGCAGCCTAAGAAGGACTGGTGTTCATGCGTCTTCAAACATTTGGTAGAATTCACCAACGAAGCCATCTGGTATTGAGTTGTTCTTTATTGGGAGGTTTCTGAAAATTGATTCCATTTCTTTGTTATGGGATTGTTCAGATTTTCTATTTCTTCTCCAGTTTTGACAGTTGTGTGTTTCTAGGAATTTGTCTATATCATCTAGGTTACCTAATTTGTTGTACAGTTGTTCATAGTACTTTTTTAAATAATCCTTCTTGTAAGGTAGGTGTTAATGCTCCCATTTTCATTTCTGATTTTAGTAATTTGAGAATATTTTCTTTTCTTGGTGACTCTAGCTAAAAGTTTGTCAATTTTGTTGATCTTTTCAAAGAACCAAGTTTTGGTTTCATTGACTTTTTTCTATTGTTTCTGTATTCTATATTTTATCTCTAATCTTTATTATTTCCTTCCTTCTGCTACTTTTGGGTTCATATTACTCTTTTACTAGTTCCCTAGGGTGTAAAGTTAGGGTATTGACTTGAGATTTCTTTTTTAATACAGGTATTTATAGCTATAAATAGCCCTCTGAGCATTGCTTTCCATGCATCCTGTAAGTTTTGGTATATAGTATTTTTGCTTTCAATCATCTTAAAATTTTCTCTAATTTACGTTGTGATTTCTTCTTTGATCCATTGGTTGTTTAAGAGTGTGTTGTTTTAATTTCCACATGATTTGTGAGTTTTCTAGTTTTTTCCGTCTGTTACTGACAGTTTTATTTCATTGTGGTTGGAGAAGACACTTTGTATTATCTCAGTATTTTAAAATTTATTGACACTTTTCTAAAATGTAGTCTATCTTGAAGAATGTTTCATGTGAACTGTGAAGAATGCATATTCTGCCGATGGTGGAGGAGTGTTGTGTATATGGTAGATCTTACTGGCTTATACCATTGTTTCTACCCTCTATTTGCTTATCTTCTTTTAATTACCATTTGCATGGAATATCTTTTTCCATCTATTCACGTTCAACCAATTTGTCTTTGGAACTCAAGTGAGTTTCTTGTAGGAAGCATATAGTTGGATCATATTTTTAAAAAATCCATTCTGCCAATCTCTACTTTTAATTGGAATGTTTAATGCACTTATATCTAAAGTAATTATTGATAAGGACTTCTGTCATTCTGCAGCTTGTTTCTTATATGCCTTACATCTTTTCTTCAATTCTTCAATTACTATTTTCTTTTGTGTTTAATTTTTTTTCTATGTACCATTTTGATTCCCTTCTTATTTCCATTTCTGCTTATTTTAAAATCTATTAATGGTTACCCTGAGCATTATAATTAACATATTAAATTTACAACAATCTAGTTAAACTTATGTTTAATAGTATCCAAAAACTGATCCTATGCAGTTCCATTTGTTTTTATGATGTTATTGTCAAAAATCACATTTTATACATTGCACATGCATTGACGTCGATTTATAATCATTGTATTATGCATTTGTCTTTTAAATCATATAGAAAAGCTACCAACCAAACATAATGTCTTTCATATTTATGTAGTTACTTAACAATATTGTTCTTTTAATCTAGCAATTACAAATCCCTTTTTACAGCTTTATCAAGAAATTGCTAAATGTACGTATTTATACAATGTGATGATTTGATATATGTATACACTGTGAGATGATTGCCAAAATCAAGTTAATGAACACACATCCATCACCTTAGTCACCTGTGCATGGGTGTATGGTGAGAATGCTTAGGATGTACTCCATGAGCAAATGCCAAGTATACAATACAGTATTATTAACTACAGCCATGATGCTGTACATTAGATCCTCAGAACTTACTCATCTTAAAAATGAAAGTTTGTATATTTTGACCAACATCTGCCCATTTCCCCTACCACTCAGCCCCTGACAACTACCATTTTACTCTGTTTATATGAGTTTGACTTTTTCTTACATTCCACAAAGAAATAAAATCACACAGTATTTGTCTTTGTCTGGTTTACTTCACTTAGGATAATGCCCTCCAGGTTCATCCAGGTTGATGGCACTGTAAATGGCAGGATTTCCTTCATTTTTATGACTGAATAATATTCAATTGTATGTATGTGCAGTGGTGTGTGTGTGTGTGTGTGTCTGTGTGTATGTGTATCCATTCATCCAAGAACAGACATGTTGATTGTTTCTATATGTTGGCTACTATTAGTAACACTGCAATAAATGCAGGACTGTAGATATCTCTTTGAAATACTGACTACATTTCCATCAGATAAATACCCAGAAGTGGGATTGCTGGACTGTATGGTAGTTACATTTTTAATTTTTTGAGGAACTTCCATACTGTTTTCCACAGTGACAGTTTACAAGGGCATCCTTTTCTCCATATACTTGCCAACACTTGTTATCTCTCATTCTTTTTGATAATACCCATCCTAAGAGGGGTGAGGTGATATCACATTTTGGGTTTCATTTGCATTTCCCTGATGGTTAGTGATACTGAGCATCTTTTCATGTATCTGTTGGCCATTTGTATGTCTTCTTTTGAAAGATATCTACTCATATCATTTCTCCAAATTTTAATTGAATATATGGATTCTTTTAGTATTGAGTTGTATGAGTTCCTTAAATATTTTGGAAACTAACTCATTATCAGATATAAGGTTTGCAAATATTTTCTCCCATTACATAGGTTGCCTCTTCACTATATTGTTTCCTTTGCTGTGCAGAACCTTTTTATATTGATGTAGTCCCACTTGTCTGGTTTTGCTTTTGTTGGCTGTGCTTTTGGTGTCAAAGCAAAAAATCACTGCCAAGACTGATATCAAGGAGATTTTTCCCTATGTTATCTTCTAGGAGTTTTACGGTTTCAGGTCTCACATTTAAGTCTTCAATCCATTTTGAGTTAATATTTGTGAATGGTGTAAGATAGCAGTCCAATTTCTTTTTTTTTGCATGTGGTTACCCAGTTTTCCCACTACTATTCATTGAAGAGACTGTCCTTTCCCATTATGTGTTTTTGGTGCCCTTGTGAAACACTAGTTGACCGTATATGTAGTTTCCTCTGTACCATCTAGATTTACAGTTTTATTTTGGGGCTCTTTATTTTGTTCCATTGGTCTGTGTGTCTATTTTTATGCCAAAACCATACTGCTTTGTTTACTGTAGCTTTGTAACATAGATGGAAGCTGGGAAGTGTCATGTCTCCAGCTTTATTCTTCTTGCTCAAAAGGTCTTTGGCTATTTGAAGTCTTTTGAACTTCCACACGAATTTTAGGATTTTATTTTTGGCTGTGATTAATGCTATTTGAATTTTGATAGGGACTGCATTAAATATCACTTTGGGTAGTATGGTCATTTTAACAACAAATATTCTTCCAATCTATGAATATGAGATATTTTCAATTTATTTGTCTTCAATTTCTTTCATTAATGTCGTACAGTTTTCATTCCAGAGGTTTTTAAACTCCTTGGTTAAACTTATTCCTAAGTATTTAATTGATGCTATTGTAAAATGAATTGTTTTCTTAGTTTCTCTTTCAGATAGTTCACTGTTAACATATAAACATATAACCGATATTTGTATGTTGATGTTTATATCCTCCAACTATACTGAGTTTGTAAGTTTTTTCTCTCTTTCTTTCTTTTATTTTGAGGAAGATTAGCCCTGAGCTAACATCTGCTGCCAATCCTCTTTTTGCTGAGGAAGACTGGCCCTGAGCTAACATCAGTGCCCATCTTCCTCTACTCTATATGCGGGACGCCTGCCACAGCATGGCTTGCCAAGTGGTGCATAGGTTTGTACCCAGGATCCGAACCGGTGAACCCTGGGCTGCCGAAGTGGAATGTGCGAACTTAACTGCTGCACCACCGGACCAGCCCGAGTTTGTAAGTTTTAATAGTTTTTTTGCTGGAGTCTTTAGGGTTTTCTATATGTAAGATCACATCATTTGCAGAAACAAATTTATTTCTTCCTTTCCAATCTGGATGACTTTCATTTCTTTTTCTTGCCTAATTGCTCTGCCTAGGACTTTTAGTACTAAGTTGAACAGAAGTTGTGAGAGTGGGTATCCTTCTCTTACTCCTAAGTTTAGAGGAAAAGCTTTCAGCCTTTCACTATTGAGTATGATATGAGCTACGGGCTTGTCATATATGGCTTTTTTATGTTGAGGTACATTTCTTCTATACCTAATTTGTTGAGAAAATATCTGTTCATGATAAAAATTATTTGGTCAAATGCAGTTCTTGCACCTCAGCCTATCTGTCCTTCATTTCTGAAAGGCAGCTTTACCAGGTTAAGTATTCTTAGTTGGTAAGGTTTTTCCTTTCAGCACTTTGAATATATCATCCCACTCTCCTGGCCTGCAAAGTTTCTGCTAAGAAATCCACTTATAGCCTTCTGGGAGTTCCTCTGTATGAGATGAATTTTTCTCTTTTCCTTTCAAAGTTCTGTCCTGATTTTTGACAGTTTTATTATAATCTATCTTGATGAAGACCTCTTTGGGTTGAATCTGTTTATGAACTTAGGAGCTTCGTGGACCTGGATGTCCATATTACTCCTAGATTTGGGACATTTTCAGTCGTTATTTCTTTGAAAGAGCTTTATGTCTCTTTCTCTATTGCTTCTTCTGGAATTCCCATAATGTGCAAATTGCTTTTCTTGATGGTGTTCTATAATTCACATAGGCTTTCTTTACTCTTTTTCATTTACTCTCTTATGACTGGATAATTTGAAATGGTTCATCTTTGAGTTCAGATTCTTCTGTTTTAGTTTGCTGTTGATGTTCTCTATGGCATTTTTCATTTCATGAAAAATTGTATTGTTGTATTCTTCAGCTCTAGAATTTATGCTTTTTAAAAAAATATTTCTCTCTCTTTACTCATTTTGTTCACATACTGTTCTCCTGATTTCATTGAGTTTGTCTACTTCTGTTCTCTTGTAGCTCTCTGAGCTTCCTTATAACTATTATTTTGAGTTATTTGCAGGCAATTTATAAATCAATGAAAAATTGTGTTCCTTTGGTGTCACATTTTCTTGATATTTCATGTTTCTTGGAGTCTTGCGTGGCTGCTTCACATTTGAAGCTGCAGTTACATCCTCCAATCTTTACTGACTGGCTTCAGTAGAGAAAGACCTCTACCCTTCAGCCTTCCTATGGCTTCTTAGACTTTATCTGACCTTTCCTATGGAAGCATCTGCTCCATGCTTCTTGTTCTCTCTGAATTGGGGGATGGGGGATTCTTAAGACTGTATACCTTCTCTCAATCCTGCAAAGCCAAGCTGTGCGCTGAGAGCCTTCCATGTGCTTTCCCTAGGGCTGTGCCCTGAAATGCTCCTGTTTGTGTGCTTTCTCCCAATCCTGCAGTCAGGCCAGCTTTCTGCGTGTGCTCACTAGCCATCTAAAAAGGCTCATGCTCACCACCCACAGGGAGTCGACCACTGCAGGGGTGGTGTGGTGTGTGGGTGAGGCACGTGGAGTGTTGATGGTACCTGTGAGACAGTTGGGGTTGGGGAGATTTGCTGGCAAGGCATCCCAGCAGCTTGTGAACAGGCCTGCTCATGAAGTCCTTGAAGTGGTTAGTAAGATCTGTGTCCTTTTGAATTCTAAGCTCTGGCCACTATGCTTCCAGCTTCTCCCTGCCCCTCAGCCTTACAGATCCTTCAGTACAATGGGTGGGGCAAGAAAGAAGCAGGCCTCCTTGGCAGTGTCCCATACAGTGGAGGAGGCCAGGCACTAATCACTACATTCTCATCTTCCCCCATGGGAGAAATTGCGCTCTGAGGTTCTTTCTCCTGGCCCTGAGCTATGCCGCCTGGTGTGAGAGGTGATGCAGGCAATGTAAAACTGTGCCTCTTACCCTCTTCAGTATGTCCAATTTTGTATGTTCATTCCAACAGTGTGCTAGAACCTCTCCTGTGGATCCACTACAAAGGCACTATCACCCATGGGTGATTGTCAAAACTGATTTTCTGGTGGGGGTGGGAATGGTAGAAACTCCTATTTTGACATCAGTTCCTCTTCAGTCCTTCATATGACATTGAGTTATTGTCTAGTGTCCTTTCATTTCAGCTTGAAGGACTCTCTCTAGCATCTCTTGATAAGGTAGGTCTACTGACAAGAGAGTTTTCCAGGTTTTGTTTATTTCAGAAGGTCATAATTTATCCTTCATATTTTAAAGATGATTTTGCCAGGTATAAAATTCTTGGCTGACAGTTTGTTTCAGCACTTTAAAAATGCCTTCCTGCCTCCATGGCTCCTAATGAGCAATCAACTGTTTATCTTACTGAGGACCCCCTGTACATGTCAAGCCACTTCTCTCTTGCTGCTTTTAAGTTTTTCTCTTTATCTT
Organism: Equus przewalskii; assembly: GCF_037783145.1. Classification (NCBI taxonomy): domain Eukaryota; kingdom Metazoa; phylum Chordata; class Mammalia; order Perissodactyla; family Equidae; genus Equus; species Equus przewalskii. Next base: position 17,937,320 of record NC_091858.1, on the reverse strand, counting down.
TTGACAGTTTGATTATGATTTGTCTCAATATAGATCTTTTTCAGTTTATATATATATATATATATATATATATATTTTTAGAGTTTGTTGAACTTTTTGGACATTAGATTCATGTCTATCTTCAAACCTAGGAAGTTTCCAGACATTTTTTCTCCAAATATTCTTTGTCTTTTTCTCTATCTCCTCCCCTTATGAGAATTCTGTTATGCATATCAGTATGCTTAACATGTCTGATGGGTCTTCATTCTGTTTACTTTTCTTCTTTTTTTGCTCCTCAGAATGGATCATTTCAATTGACCAAGCTTCAAGTTCACTGATGCTTTCTTCTGCCTGTTCTGCTCTTGAGTCCCTCTCAATAAATTTTTCAACTCAATTATGGTACTTTTTTGCTTCAGAATTTGTATTTGACTCCCTTTTATAATTTTTATTTCTTTATAGATATTCTCTATTTGGTGAAATAATGTTCATGTTGTTTCCTTTAGTACTTTGTCTATGGTTTCTTTTAGCTCTTTGAGTATATTAAAGACAGTTAAAGTCTTTATCTATTAAGTCCAATGTCTGTGTTTCTTCAAGGACAGTTTGACAACATCTTTCTTTCCTGTCAATGGGCTATACTTTCTTGTTTCTTTGAATGCCTCATATATATACATATATATGTGGATATATATGTGTGTGTCTATTTTTTTATATATTTATATATATATTTATATATATTTATATTTTTATATATATATTTTATTTTATATATATATATATTTTTTGTAAACTGGTCATTTTGAATATTGTGACAACTCTGGAAATTGGATTCTGCTCCCTTTTCTTAGTTAGTTTTTGTTGCTTGTTGTGGGTTGTAGTTTTTTTAGTAACTTTTTAAAACTTTATTCTTTGTCATGTGTGGCCTGTGATGTTTCTATTTCATTAGTTTAGTGACCAGCTAGTGAGCTAGTGGTTTGACAGAGTTTTCCTTAAATGCCTGGAGACAAAAAGAAAAAGAAAAGAAAATATTCTCCTGGTCTTTGCAGACTGGCTGTGTTGGGGCACCCTTCAATATTTCTCTTGGGTGTTCACACAACTCTGCTTTAGCCTTCACTTCCTGCTTGGGCTGGGTGTAAAGATCAGCAAGAGGTAAAAGCTGAGGGTCTTCTCAGGTCTTTTCTGAGCATGCATCCTACCCTGGTTATGGGCACGTCCTTCTAGATTTCTTAGAACATATGGGAGCTTTCCAAAGCCCTTATTCCCCAAAGCATTTCACTCCCTAGCGATTCCTCCCAGGTCTTCACCTCGACGTCTATGGTTTATTCCAACTGTTATCTTTTGCCCCAGGCAGCAGCATGTTCATTGGACTTTCCAAGTTTTAGAGAAACACCCTCTTTGCGCAGCCACTTTCCACCTTGAGAAACTTGTGAGTTTCGTGAAACAAAGGAAGCCCCTTGCATCAGTCCTCCTGGGAGTCTCTAGACAAGTCAAAACAAAGAGTATTCCTTGGGAACAAGGTCCATTCTGCTCCCTCTAGAACCAGACACCCCAACAATTCCATAGGCTGCGGTTTTCAAGACCACTACTGACTGGGAGGATGATGGAGGAAGCCTAAGATAAAATGCCATTAAGCTATCTTTTTTCTTGTTTAAGCATTCACTTGGTTGCTTTAAATCTTTCACTATTTTCCAGCCTTTAGACAAAATTAATTCTGACAGTTTTTATAGTGTTTCGGGGGGCGGGGGGTAGGTCCTTAGAGTTCCTCATTCTGCAATTTTCATTGACATATATGCATAATTTTAAATGGAAGTAGACACATGAACATTTGGGTTAATGTGACATGATTTTCATATTATAGTCTGAATGTATTATGTTTTATTAAAACTTTGTAAATAAAACACTTTATAAATCCTCAAGACTGTTTATATGATATAAACATTTGCATATATTTCAAAAATATAAGTAGATTTTTCAAAAGTATGAAAAATTCATAAGTGACATGCTTATGAATTATATAAGGGAATTCAGGGGCTAAAATATACATATTTATATCCTTTGAGTGTGACTAGCTACCATGCTCCCCCTTTTCCTACTATGAGAAAAATATTACTAGATATATTATTGGTCTGACTCATTATAGCTTCTTGGTGGAGTATGAAAAATATCTTGTTTTAATATTTTAAACTTAATGTTAATAACCTTTGTGGACTCTGAGGAACATTAGGTCTCCAAGGGTCCATTCAAATGTTTTGTTCCTAGATGCTCTAGCTAATGTGTTTTCCCCTGTCATCAATCCTTCTTAAAATGTGTTTTTAACATCACTGATCTCAAAATAATATGTCATGTCTTATTTAGAATAACCACTTCCTTCATGTACCCTTACGGAGGTTCTCATAATATCAAGAAAGGAAATACTTGTCAAATTCCATGGTTACAAGATCTAATCTCCCCAAATCACCATGCTTGCAATTTTAATTGACAAGGGATATTATTTTATGTACAAAAGAAAATTACAGTAAACAGATGACATTATTGGGCTTACTCATGTGAATATCTAATACAAGCAACAGTACGCTGAGCAAAATGCAACAGTATTCATCAGATGTCATTATAAAGTGAAACTCCTTTGATGGAATTTTACATCAGGATTTTTCTCTCCAACTAGTAGTAAAGTACAACTAGTAGTAAAGTAGTTCTTTTTATCCTATCTTGAGATTCTTAAACATATCATTTTTAAGGGAGTCTTTAATACAGTGAGTCTGGTTAAAAAGTGACACTGGAGGATATAACATACCACATACAAATTAATTTTCAATTTAAATTGGTTGGCCAAACTAAAGGTATCATACTATGTATGTGATTTTGCACATGCTATGTTCTGAAAGCAAACTATACTTGGGCCATTCTTTGTAGTTATGCCTGTAGCACTTTCCAGTTACAACTTACCTTGAAGCAGTTTATTTCTCTCTAGAATCACTTCCCTGATGCAACAATTGTCTATAAAGAAGCAACAGCTTTTTAAACTATGAAATTCTGGAAAAAAACATTTATAGTTGGCATATATTTACTGTTCAGAAGAAATTACATAATTTAGACTAGAAAACTTTTACTATCTGGGATGGCAGAATTCTCCTTACCTCAGTCACAGTGTCTGAGAACTATCTGACTTTGGTCATGATTAAACACTATTAAGCTTTACAGAGAGATTAGATGTGTGTTGTTAATATCATTTAATCAACTGCATACCTGCTAGAAGAATTTTGAGCTTTAAGGGGACAAAAAAAAGTAATTATAACTAACAAATAAATGTTAATTATAAAATGTAGCCTCAAACTCCAATTGTAGTGTCTGTACTGAATGGACTTTAGAAAATGTAAAAATACTCAATGGATTCAGATTGACAGGTCAAGTGCTACTTAGGGATAGGCATTAAATAAATGATTATGATCACATATTGCTTTTCCATAAATGCCATTCCAATACTAAATTTATCAATCTTTGAATAGGAAATAGGGGAATTGATGTGATTTTTAATAATAAATTTGGGAATATGTGATAAAGTTAACATAGGTCTGAATTATTACATAATTTTCACTGAATATCATGTTCTGAAAAGATAGCTTTCTTCCTGCTAATACACATACTGCCTTGGGATTTAACTTAATATGCCCTGATAGGGTTTTATATTTCCTGTTCTTTATTCTATTTCATAGATAAAGTAAGTAAATTTCATGTATGTAGACCTGGTTCCTGTTTGAGGCTATACAGTTGGAACTCCCAGCTAACAATGTTCTCCACGCTCTATTATTCAGATTTTAATGAAAATAGATAACAAAGCCTAAAAAAATGAAGAAAAACAAAAAGTTTATTGGACTAAATAACTGTGTTTCTAAATTCTTCTTTGAGTAGCACCACAGAAAATAAAGATTCAGGTTTGAGAGTTTGAAAGCCTAGTTACATGCTCTATTTTTTATTCTTTTTGGCTTTCTCCTTCTAGTACTTCTACAAGTCAGACAAAATTTACATTTCCTGTCTAATTTACAGAGTTGTTGTGAAGAACAAACACCATAACATATGCACAAGTGCTTTATAAACTATAATAGGACATACAGACATAGTAATGGTTAGACTCCTATATTTGGTTTTCAAGAAAGCTTCACATTGAGTTGCTCACTCATATTAGGATAACTAACCTTTATCTAGAGTCATGGAATGAGGTTTTGATGGCAAGTGTCCTCCATACAACACAAGGGGAAATGGTGAAGGTGGGTTACTTTTGTGGTTTTAAATCTGGATTCCTGGATGAAATTTCTAAAGTTGAAGAGGAATTAATTCCGAGTTCTGGTGTGTTGCTTCCATTGCCTGATGCTTTAAGGCAGGCTGATGTAGTCATGTTTGCTTTAGATTTACATTCTGGGAAGAAATCCCATTTTCCAGGTTAGGCATCCAAGATGTAGTAGGTACTATTCATCCAGCTCCCTATCGTATACACCTTTGTCTAGTTATGATTAATAAAAACAAAACACTATTTGTAACCATACATGTCCTTTATAACTGAAACGGTAGTACGTATAATTTTTCAGCACATGACATGTTTTCATGCATATACCTTATCTTTGTACAACCCTAAGAATTCTTTAACATACATTTTATAGTTTTCCTTTACTAACAATGTGGTTTTCTTTACTAATGAGTGAACAGTTCTAAAACATGAATTCATAGTTACATTGTCATTTTTATGTCAATTCTATAGCATACACTGAATATAATATGCTTGAAAAACACTTCGATGTTTCCTTTGTTCTTTCCAGTGCTAACATTAAATTTAACCATCCGTTTCTATAAGTTAAATTGACGAGGAAAACTCATATTTAAAAAAATGATACAAGAATAAGCTAGATTATCACAATCAACATGGAAATGAACTCAAGAATTCAAACTAGTATGTCAGGAACACTTTATCTTCATGGTAAACATTCACTTTATGCAAATCCCACTTGGCTTCATTTAATTAAAAAGCTGAAAAAGAAAGAAAATTATGTTCTGAAAATAAGGAAAACACAATATGCTTTTTATTTCATTCTAAATCAGTACATGTAAATATAACATAAAAAGCCATAATTATATTTACCTCATTCTAATTTTTATCAGGGCAACTTCTCTGAACTAGTTCCTGCAAAGGGGTCAGGCTTGTGGTGAGAATGGGTCGGGGGTGGGAGAAGATGCTTATAAGAACTTGAACTTGTGGTATTTAAGTTTGGGTAAAATATCCTATTTCTGTGAGCCACTCTCATTACTGGCTAGACCAACAGTTAAATCAGCATTTCAACTGGCAAAGTGGGGGAAATAAAGGGAATGGATTGAAACAAATATTTGAAGTGGGTCATTTCAATGTCATAAAGAAAATATTTTTCTCATCATTCAATCTATAATTCATTTACTTACATAAAATAAACCCTTGATATTTTTAAATGAAATATATAATTTCATTATATTGAACAGCCAAAAAGAATGCATACATGAACCATAAAGTGTCATCAGATTATGACAAAACATCACAAATAGATGATCGTACATAAAGAAGTAAAAGGTAACTATTTTTCTTAACTTCCCTAAGCAAAGCTTTAATTTATGAACAGAAATTTAAGTTTGTAAAACGATAACTCAATTTAAATAATACTAAGCTGCTTTTGTCTGATATTTGTACCTTTCTCCTAACATGTGGCATATTTTTTTAAGTCTTGACAACCTAAGAACTTTGTAGGACGATCAGACACAAACCAATTTTTAACTAAATCTTAAAAAAAAAATGAAATCAGTGGTTACTGTAGTCGAAAAGCCATGTAATTGGAAAACTGTTCAAACTAGTGCATTGAATATTTGGAGGGTTAAATTATAATATTCTAGGCATATATTGCTTGGTCTTTCTGAACCTCGGTTTCCTCATTAGTGAGAAGAATGCTTGTTTTGGATGATCTCCAAAGTTCTTTCCAGTGCTAACATTTTATGATCCTAGGTGTTAAAAGTAAATATATAGTTTAAAATATGTATTAAAAATTATACAAAGTACTTATGCATAATACATAAAATGTGTTATTTATTATATAAATTAAAATATAAAGTAATTATGCAATAAAAACAATTACTCTGTTTCTGAGGGATATTAAATTAAAAGATAGAAATCAGGTGCTGCCGTCTATCTAGACACAGCAAGACACTGCTTCTGTTTTTCAAAATAACAAATGATGGCTGAAGCACTGCAAGGGTAACCAGCTCCATGAAGAAGGAAGCCGGCAGTAAGTCCGGCACAGCATTCAGCTATAGTTGCTGTTCAAGCTGCATGATCCTTAACAACACTGATGGCAAAGCAGATCGATGTGTCCCTTGTAGAAGAACTCTTTGGCTTTCCTGTCTTCAATGACAAGCTTGCCTTTAAGACAAAACTAACTGAAGGATGAGGGTTAACGAAAAGAGAAAACTCGATCACGTAATATTTTAAACTGTCATTAAACTCAGGAAAATTCTAAGAAAGAAACTGAGGATTTGTAGTTTTTCTTCTTTTTTTTTTAAAGGACTGCTCTGAACATTTCAAGCCATGAGGCACTAAAGGATCATCTTTTATCACTGCTAAAAATATTACCACCATAAAGGCAAAAATCAGAACATGACCCTTTATGATCATTTTATACTTCCTGACTTTTTGTAGCTAGAAAGGTTAAAAAGGTTCCATAATTTTTAGATGTTGCTATATTCAGAGTAAAAGGATCTTTATATTTTTGTAATATTAAAATAGACTAAGAATCCTTAGTTACCACACTATTTGTGCCAGGGTTTTTTCCAAATTGAAATACTTCATTATCTTAAAAAAGCTGTTACAACAATCTTTTGTTTATATCTTATTATGAAATGACATATATTTCCTTTTGAACTAATCCATCTATTTATTGTCCTACAGTAAAGGATGAATCCAACAGAGTACTTCCTACTCTTTTATGTTTAAAATAATCTCTTCCATAAAATGTTATAAAAACTTCTTTACAAGTGTTTGTTTAAGACACCAGAAAGACTTGAAGCACACCAAGTGTCAATGTTTTGTTAGTTAAAATGTTTCTTAGAAAAGTATGGACTTTTATTCTCTAGGTAATCGTTCAACAGTTCATGATTTTTTATTTTCATTATATAAATATTAAATGTCCAAGGTGTGTTCCAGTGTGAATTTTTAATATTGATTTTATCACTCAAGAGATTACTCCCTCATTCCTAGCTATCAGAGTCTGACATATTTTTTTTCCTTTTCACATTTACCTGTCTAATAATTCTGATGTATAGTCTAAGAGTTCTCATACATCTATGCTTCTAGCAGTGCTTGGATTTTTATCTTTCCTAATAATGCTTATCATAAAAATGTATAAAAAGCTTTTATATCATACTTAAAAACTGCCGAGAATAGTAAAAACTGAATAAATTCCTCTTTTTTGGAATGTACTTTTCAGTGTTGTGGTCTGTTTCCTCAGAGAGAAGCTGCCCTGGGTGCCATCATCAATTTCTGTCTGGATTCCTCTCCACCCTCTGTCATGAGCTCGTTATAGTTCACGGTGGTCTGCACGTGCATAACGTTGACTACCGAGACTGGCTTATTCTGAAGTGAATACACACATGGTCAACTTTAACTCAGGTAGCGATATAAGATGGAGGCTCTTTGGCGAGCGCAGTGAATTGTACACAGGGAGATTAGATAGCAGGCCAGAACCAGCCAAATATGCCCCAGAAGCTACCCCTTCTCCTAGACTAAAGGGATGCAACTATTCCCTTCAGGTCTGTGTAACCTGATTATTGCTCACAGCATATCAGGGATGCAGAGGGGCTCTGTGCATACAAAGAAGGAAGGAGATGAAGATCTCTAAACACTTCTCTAAGTCTAGCTTTCTCCTAACTGCTCCTTCACTATAGTAAACACTCAGGACTTAGATAAAAATGCAGTCCTTGACTTGCTGAGGAACTTCTAAAAGTTCATTATTTTAAATTCAAAATAAGTTTTTCGAGAGAAACATTATTTAAAGTGGAAGGTATCTTCTCATTCAGGCCCAAAGACAGTCATTTTCAATCAGTATTCAACAAAGACTTACTGATTATCTATTGTGTAGAATAATATTGTGCATAGAAGGGTGTTGCAAGAAATGGAATGATTGAAAGTCATGGCCATTATGTTTCTTTCCTAGAGGAGAGAAAGACCTGGACACAATTAAGTATAACACAATGACATAGTTGATATGACGGCAAGTCAAAGTGGTACAGGAACTCAAAAACAAGCAAACAAAACAAAACTCTGGCTTTGAGAACAAGTGGAATGAAGGGATAGCAGCCTAGGCTCAAGGAGCTGACTGAAGAAAGGCACCAAAGTCAGAAAAAACATCAAGCGTTGTGTCCGGTATGGCTAACCCAGGAGTCAGCATACTTTCTGTAAAAGGCCAGAAAGCAAATATTTTAAACTTTGTGGGCCATAGGTCTCTGGTGAAACAACTCAACTAAGCCATTGGGAGTACAAAAGCAGCCATAGACAATACATAAACAAATAAATCTGGCTGTGCTCCAATAAAACTTTATTCATGGACACTAAAAATTTGAATTTTGTCTGATTTTCACGTGTCACAAAATAATCCATTTTTCTTTTTCTTTCTCTCCGTTTTTGTTTTTTTTTGCAATGATTTAAACCTGTTCAAACCATCCTTAGTTGCGTGGCACACACAAATGGGGAGCAGCCTAGTTTTGGCCCACCGGTAGCAGCTGCGGACCCCTGCACTAAGCCACAGGGTACACTGAAGGCTGTCCTATGAGGAGAAACAGAAGAGACAGACGGAACCAAACTGAAACGAACTTAAGGCGATTTATACAGTCGGATTATTAGCAGTTAGCAAAATCATATCGTAGAAGAAAAGTTAACGGCACTGAAATATGATCATGACATATGAAAGGAAAAAAAGCATCTTACAAAATATGTATGGTATAATTCTTTCCTAGGTTCAAAGTATATACAAGCCAAACTGTTGACATTGATAACCTGGGTGTTGGGATTATGAAAAATTTTATTTACTTCATTTTGCTTATCTGTATCGTCCAGAAGGAACATGTATTAACTTTTCCTTCCTCTTTCTTGTTAGCCATTAACGAATTTTGATGAAGAAGTAACACAGTCTGGGCATATCTTAAAATAATTCTGCATTCATCTAGACTAAGTGATGGCTTATGGACGATAATGACTATATGTAGGAGATAAGTTAGGAGGCTGGTGATAGTCTGAAAAAGATACTGCGTACATCAATTAAGACAGCAGCAGTGGGAATAGAAAGCTATGGAGACCCAAATGACTCCAAGGTTTCTACCTTGTATGGGTGTGAGAATAACAATGTGTTAGGGAAAATGGGGAGAAGGGGACAAACGGGTGGAAACAGAGATGAGGTTGGTTTTGGACATGGTAAGGGTGAGGTCGTAATGTGGTACTGAGGTCTGGTTCTATATCTCAGGAGAAAGGTCAGGATTTGACATGTACATTTGGACTGCAAAGTAATCTAAAAGGGAAAAGGAAGGTGTAAGAGTGTCATGTTATAAAATCTAGGTTATAACATTTCAAAGAAAAGCTGGTCAACTAAAGTGCCAGAAAGGTATTGTGGGTTGCAGAATGAGAAGAAACCTCTGGATTTGGTTACTGGGTGGTCACTGGAGACCCATATTATATGGAACCAGTGTGTTTGTTCCTTTTCTCTTCCTGTGAAATATCTGAACAGGCACCAAATAGTGGTTTGCGTTTCGTTTTTTGTTTTTACTTATCTTGAATTAATTACTCTATCTGTTCTCAGTGTTTTGAAAAAAGTCAGAAAGTACACAGTGCTCTTTAATGAATGAATTCTGTCCAGTTGGGAGCTGGTTAACTTCTCTACTGAGATCCTCAGCTGGACAGAATTTTCTTGTGTATTGTTCTTACTTCCTCTTCTCAAACTCGGGAAGGAGTCAGGGAGACGTAATGGTTACATAATGACACTGTTTTACGGAAATCATCTATGTGGTTAAGGAGCAGCTGCTCAGATTTCGTTCTGATATCCAAAAAAAGTGCAAAACGGAAAGCCTTGCTTCTTTACTCAGAGCACGGATAAGCCACTAGTTGAATTTCCACTCCTGTTCCATTGGCCTTGTAGTTAGTGGAACTCAATGATTCATGGTTCTTAAGAGTTTTTAACCTTTACTCTATATCCCTAAGTGTTCTAAGGGGATGCAAGGGAGAAGTACATTATGGCTGTTAACCAGACTCTTTAGCCAAAAGCCCTGAGGCTCTCTTCTTTGTAAAGGATTACTGAACCCAGAAAAGTCTTCAAGTCTGAAGTAAATGATCTAAAAAAAGGACTAAAGAAATTCAGGATTTTACTAGGAGTAGAGAAAGAAATTTTGGGAGTGGAAACCCTTCTAATCTATAGTTACACAAGGTAACAGCTGTGAAGTCCAACTACTGCTAAGGCTACTTCTCTACAACACCCTACACAGAGAGGGCCATTGAATAAGAGTTTTGATAACATGATTAACAAGTAGGCACAGTCAGAAAAATGGATCCTAGGTCTAGGAGGAAAAGGAACAAAAAGCTAGTATGTAGGGTAAGGTTGGGGATTAGGTAAAGAACAGAAAAGTCTTTTAGACTGCAGGGCCTTCCTACTCTTTCCCTGCTTCCAATGGGTTGCTAAATGGTGGAGTTTCTGCCAGAGGAAGAAAGTTGCATTTCCACTATGGAAATAACCCTCTAGACTACCTCAGATGTACATGTCTGCTCAGACTGTGTTTGGAGGTTTGAGGAGTGGAATGTGCAGTGCAAAATCCAAAAGCCTGGATCCTGAATTTTCTACAAAAATTACTTTGGATTTAGGTGGAGGTTTCTAATATGTATTTCTGAAATTATCAAATGTTGATTTAAAAAAACATTTTTTAGTATACATTTAGAAGACTTGTATTTTGTTTTATTTTCTTGGATATTAAGGTTTATGCTGTTTGTCAGTGGGAAAAGGGATTTGACTACATTTTTTCCTAGGAAGAATTAAATATATTTCTGTCATTTGTTTTCGTTCTACCTTCCTCTCTAAAGTAATAAAACAGAGAAGCAACCACATGCAATTATATTTTGTTTGGAGTGGAAGGCACATGCATTTATATGAATATTATGGTTTACAAATATATACTGTTTATCAAATAGTTAATTCCATGGGTCCAAGTCTATTTATAAGAAATTTTTATCAAAGGACTTGTTCCTGTAGCTGCTAAGTACAATACCCTAAGACTGGAATATGAGATTCCCACAATGGAAAGTTACCTTACTTTTGTAAAACAAGAGTTTGCTCTAACTTGTCTTACTTATGAGATAAATATCATGGTCATTATTTGAAAGATGAGGAAAACTGAGGCTCAGAGAAGATTAAAAGACTTGCCTGAGGTTACAGTTTTAAAGTGCCATGGTCCAAATCACATCTTCTCACTCAAAGTCCAGATCACTTTCCAATACACCACAATGAAATACAACAATATGGAAAAAATAGTCCTTAAGATTCAATTTCCATTTGCACAATATTATTACAAGATCTAGCACTGTATTCTTTACCTAGATAAGATTGGGGACAGACAATGGTGCGTCCACAGCACTGTAGCTCTTCTCTAAATCATCTCTAAGTCTTTGGTTTTTTACATCATTCTTCAAAGCTGGAACTCAGCATGAGAAAGGCAATCCCAGAGAGGTTCTTATCAATGAATGTATTGTGGGTTGATCACCACACCATTTCTATATTATTTTTCTATTGGTACAGCTCAAGATTGGATTGTGTTTTTTCTGCCGAGGAACGATCTACAGCTAAGCTGTAGAAATGAATGTGATAGTGCTATACACTACTTCCTGGGATTTTTTTTGCCTTGCTGTGCTTGTTCGCTACCACACTTTTCTCAAAATTCACATGAATATCTTTCATTTCTAGCTGTTATTCTGTACTTTCGCTTACTGAATGTCAATCCATTTTTCGTTGTTATTCATCATCTCTCAAAGTAACCAAGGACATCATGAATTATAAGTATCATTTTAAGACAATGGAAGATAGTTTTTATGTCCATTGTAAGCTTAATATATATTTTTATTCTTCTGTTTTTTGATGCCAGCCCACTCAGAATCAATTTGAGGTTGCAATAAGTATCTTTAGAGCTCAGGTCTCTGGAATAATTATCTTTCCACACACCACACATCCCTGTAGGTGTGTGGAACAACCCGACAACTCCATGGGGTGTCATTTGATGTGAATTCCATCTTCTGGAGTTGTGCAATGTGGCAAACCAGTACTCTTCTCTTCACTATGTTTCTATCTTAATGGTTCCTGTTGCATTTAGACAAGGAACAAACAAGAAACGTTCTTGAGTAAACAGTCAATTAACAAGTCTTTGAAGAGCACCTGCCATGTGCACAGCACCTTGGAGACATAAAAAAGGTATTTTCAAGGACCCTTCTCTAAAATACCTTAGAATGTGCTAGAATGGAAAGGACTTCAACACACAAAACAGTTATATATGAATACTTAATGAAAATGTAATGCAGTTAACATGCTACCGAATAATCAAGTGCTAAACGGCTAATACAGGTAAGAGGCAGGAGAAGGAAGGAATGTTTACTGAGAAGCCACTCCATGTCAGGCACTACAAATTGATTATATAATTTATCTCCACAATTATACCAACTTTACAGATGAAGAAACAGGCTTAACAAAGTTAAATATCTTGGCAAAAGATACAGAAATAATAGACAAATTTAACAATTGAGACTGCCGGCAACCTCATAAAAACGCTATTTTAGAGGTGAGGAGAAATGAGACTCAGAGAAGGTAAGTAACTAACTCCAAGACCCAAAGTTAGTGAAGAGAGCATCTAAGATTCAAACTCAGCTCTGTGTGTCTGCAAAGCTCTTAACTAATACACTCAACTATATATGGACTTGAACTCAGGTTTTCTAATTCTAAATATTATTTTTCCGTTCTACCACACTAGCTCTCTAAGACAACTAAAGAGTCTTATAAAGAGGGAGTGATAGAATTAATACAGAATATTTCATGGTATTTTTCTACTAAAGTAGAGACTATATGTGTCATAACAATTTTCTGAAGAAAATTTTTGTGAGTCAAAAGTGTGTTAGTGGAAAATACTGGGGAAGTAATTATCCATAAGTGAAGATGATCACGTTATCTCTTCGTGCACTTTGCTCTTCTTAGAAAATGGGACAAGCCTTAAAGTTAATCTTTATTTAATATACAAAATGAATTCAGTGCTACTACTGGAATAAAATTATTCTCTGAACTACAGCTTAGATGGTAATTAGATTAAATTCTTAATAATCTTGATATTTCACTGGTACTTTCAAGAGACTCAGGAGCCCAATTAAGTTCATCAAAAGGTTCAGAGAAATCTATTCTTCACTCAACTGAATCATGCAAATATAAAACAACAGTTACCTAATCTTCAGTATAAAGAAAAGTCCTGCTTAGGAAAAAAGCAGATTAAATATCAATGAGTTTAAAATATTTATGTCAGAATTAATAATGATAATTAGTATCAAATATTCATTGAGTAATTAATACCATGTGCCATTTACCATGTACTAGGCAACGTGCTCAGTGACTTACATGCATTCTCTCATGTAATTCTTACAACAGTCCAATGAGGTATGTAAAACTTTTTCCATTTACAAATGAGAAAACCAAGATTTAGAAAAGTTAAGTAACTTGTCCAAGGTCACAAAGCTAGTAACAAGCAGATCAGGGATTTAAATGAGGAAAGTTTGCTTATTGAAACTTAAAAGACAACCTGGAAGAATTTAGTAATGGCAGGAAACATACCGACACTGTAGATGCTGTAAGATTTAAGGGACTAGGATAAACATTTACAATGGACTTTTATCCCCTTCAGCAGGTACATAGATCAACCAAAAAAATAGCAGTGAGAAGATATGATGGGCACAAATGTTTATGGTTTTGTGAGGTGTAAGATTAAAATAAAAACAAATGAATAAAAACCAAAAAGATCACTCTAAATGGAAGAAATTAAAGGCTGCAGATTAAACAGAGTTCAAAATTGCGAGGAAATAATGAAACAATTAGTTTAAAGATAATTTCGTACATAGTTCTCTGGATCAGTGGTATTTCTTGGTACAAAAGTTATAATTTACAGAAATTTAAAAGGAAGACAGCAAGGGCTACAGAAAGAAGTGGCACTATACCCAAGAAAGTATGTACTTCAGCGCTGCAGCTAAAACCCCTGGCAGAAGGTCATTTTCAAATTAGTAGATGGTGTTATGTTCAAATGTGCATTTCTCAAGAGTATTATCCAAAGCACAGGTATTATCTAAAGTAGGTAGAAGTGGGAGGTTTTTTCATTCTTTTTGAAGAAAAATGTATATTTGTCCTTGCAGCTCATCTCAAAGTTAAGGATATGGTCTTGGCTGAGAAACTATTCTTCAATGTCTGTCTGTCACAAATAATTGGACTGATTTAGCTCTTGGTCCCCAGGGTTTATGATTCAATACAGAAGGGCCTAACTCTCTTTTAAGATGGACATCCACAAATGTCTTTTCCCAAGTACTCAAGCCGGGACATACCTTCGGGAATATGTTTGGCAGGTTTTCCTCTTCCTGCAATGATGGTGCCCTGTATCTCATTCTCTCATTCCCTACAAACTGCCTTTATCTGCTTTGAGCAAGGTTTGTTTTTTATCAAATACTATAATGCTGGTGCCCCAGATAAATGCTTCTGGGAATATGACGTGTTCCTTAAGAATGTGGTGGTATGTTCATAATTGACCCAGATACTCCCATAGGATAATTCAGTGGGAAAAGTCTCTTTTCCTTCTTCATCAACATCTCACCTTTCAACTATTCCCAGAATTATTTCCCTCTTCCTTTCTTTCATTTATTCCCTCTCTTACTCTCGCTTTGCCGTCGCCTATGCGTTCTCTCCAGAGAACTAGTTGTACAGATGTATATTTTTCCCCCATGCTCCCACGTTCTTAGAATTGAGCTCAGGATTCATCCAGATCTCTGGTCCATATTCTCTGCAGTCCTTCTAGTAACTTTGCTTTTGATGTTTATCATCTATTACCATGATCATTCACAAGAGAATTGATAAAATTTCTCAGAAAAAAAAAATGTTCTGAAGGAAAATGATGCAATGGAATAAAAACAAAACCCAAAGCAGTATCTCCCAGTACTAAGGTAACCTTAGCATATATCCATGTACTAGGCTAATAAAAGGGAGTAAAAATTTTCAAATGAGGGGCTGGCCCCGTGGCCGAGTGGTTAAGTTCGCGCGCTCTGCTGCAGGCGGCCCAGTGTTTCGTTAGTTCGAATCCTGGGCGCGGACATGGCACTGCTCATCAGACCACGCTGAGGCAGCGTCCCACATGCCACAACTAGAAGAACCCACAACGAAGAATACACAACTATGTACCGGGGGGGCTTTGGGGAGAAAAAGGAAAAAATAAAATCTTAAAAAAAAAAAAGAAAAATTTTCAAATGAGAAATTGGTATATTTTGCTCATAATGCTCGCCTTTACCCTATTTTGCCAGCTCGGAGGGATGATGTAAATGTAACGAAGGGGACATATATCCTATAAACCTGACAGAGCAAGAGAATATGAGTATGAATGATTAGAGAGCGATGATCTCTGAGTGCTATAAGGATTTATGGAAGTTTGACGAGCAATTCGCCACTATATCCATGGAAAAGGCAGAATGCAGAAAAGCAGCTAACAATGAAAGTTCTTAAGATGCTGAAGAAATATTAGAAAGCTCTAACGTGGTATGGGAAGAGACAATTAAACCAAAAGAGTTATTTAAATTGGACAATGGAATAGGGAGATAACTAAATTATGAAACAGCACAGCAAACAACAGAGAGCTCTGAAGAGCCGTGCAACACCAGAGTCCTGCCTTCCATTGCTCTGCAGTGCCACCTCACACTCTTCTAGCACGTCTGGTTTCCCAAGCTTCTGTGCCAGGCTCTGTTCTAATTCTGTTTCTTGGCAGCTCCTTTCTATGGTTTTTCACCTAACTACGTCAAATTTCACATTCACAAACTACTCTTGGGCATGATTTCCATCTCTGACTTCTTACAAGAGATTTCATCTACATTTCCAGCCCCATGGGGCCAGCTGACGGTCAGCCCACTCTTTGGTTAGCCTGGTGGGGCCTTGACAAGGGAGGGGGACTGGCTACACAGTAAGAATGTTCAACACCACATTCCTAAAGAAATAACCAAGCACGTGCTCTGGTTCAGAAATTCTTACTATGTATGTCTATCTAGGTTGAGGCCTAGGATATGTATTTTGAAAAGCATCCTGGGTGATTTATATGTCCATTCCTGGCAAGGAATGAGAGTACTGAAGAGTTATTATACTAAATGCCAACTACTCCTTGGGGAAAAAAGTACAAACTTGAAGACTCTTTGTATGATAACAAAAATAGTGCTGTCAAATGTAACGTTATTCTATAGAACTAGTAAAAACGTAATCTTTCTCTACTCTCCCTAGTCATTATATTGCTATGTCAGAGAACAGTCTAGATAGGGAGTGATATTCTGTTATGATTCGAGGCTCTGATATACAAGAAAAGCAGAATTTGCTCTTTACCTTCCCCCATTTTCTGTCAACTAAATAGAGGTTAAGAATCTTACAACCTCCCTTATTATACTTTACGTTTTATAAAAACAAAGATGTCTTCTTTGACATATTGTAAGTGCTACAGATTGAAATCAATTACTTTTTTGTTTTGGCATCCTGGATAAAAAACTTAAGAGAAAAAGAAATATACGGATTCCATTATATAACACATGCAAATCAAACTAAGACTCAAATTATACAGAATCATGATCCTCAATCCTGGGGTAGGGGAAAAAGAAAAACATAACTTCATCTTTCTTGGGTATACTTAACTTTGGATTTGATTAGTCTGATTGTTTCACATTTTCAAAACCAAAATTAGCTGGCTATCTAACATCAAGAATAAAATGAAAAAAGTGGAGACTTTACTTGCCTTTCTTATTACTCTTATTGCCCTCAGAACTAATTTTTTAAAAATTCAGTTTTTAAAAAATTCATTTACACTGCAGGCAGGATTTAAGGCAGATGATCCCACAGCTCGGATCTGTTACTCATATTTCTTCCATTCCTTTAGTATATTTATTTTTAATGGGTGTGGGAAGAAGAGAATTGCAAATGTGTCTCTGCCCACATGAGAAAACAGACAGGTGGGGCTGAAGAGTCCTATTCTTCCATTACAACCCCATAATCAGGTCTCTCTGTTATGGAATTAGCTTTGTCTCCCAGATGAAGCTATATATAGTTGCCATCATTTATGTGGAAACATTCTCTTAAAATAACTGCACCGTTCACATGTGGAAAGGATGTAAGGCATGACGAGATTTCATTTTCTATCAACATATCACTAATTCTACTATCTCAGCAGAAATAGTCTTCAAAATCTCTGAAAAAGCAAATATAGAACCTTTACTTCTTCATTAGAAGGCTAGGTCAAGCTATTAGGTTCCCTAGAGAAAGAGAAAGCAGAATATTTATTCCTTTAAGAGAAGCTGAGGGAGGAATATGCTCAAGAAGTGAACCTACGCCTAATTCATAAGCTGAACAACTGTAATCTAGCACATCTCTTGCATGGTGCTTTATTAAGAGTATAGTTTGGTTATTAGAATGAATTTTCAACGTCTTCCCACCTCCAAGTATGAAAATATGTTGGTGAAAATCTTACGAGATACTCATTATGACAACTTCTAGTGACCAGAGATTATTTTATCATTTAATTTTCCCTTTCAAATTAGCTTTTATTCGAAAAAGCTAAAACTTTGCAGAATTCAAATGATGATGCAAAGTTCATTAGAACTGAACAGTAGATTATATGAGAAAAAAGACGGCAAATGAAATAAAAATCATGATGGATAGACAAACCAAGAGAAGAAGAAATTTTGAAGAATTCCACAAAACGTAACCCCCATTTTGTTATATGTATGTATATAATATACATACAATATGATTTTCTAAAATGCAACTGCACTCTGCTGGCGAACAGGGATCACGCTTTCTATCTCCTTTGCATAGTCTGTGCTGAACACATGGCAGGTGCTCAGAAACTTGCTTAGCCAAGTTTAAAATCACTCGGTAAATGAGTTAGCTACTTTATATTCATCCTTAAGTATACATTAACCATTGAAATTCCGTTTTTTCTATTAGTTAAAAACGAAAACATTCACATTAGTAAAATGATATTACCTATAAGGATAGCCGTGGTACTTGGAACGAAATATTGAAAGTAGAAAACTGAAGAAGAAGACCACCAGGCCTAAGCCCACTAGGCAAATTACTAGAAAGAAACAGAAAATACCATTAGTGTCTAGACACATGCAATCCAAATGTTTATATTTTTTAAATGCACTCAATTAATTACAGTATACTTACATTTAACAGTTCATGGCACATAGAGGTACAACAAACCAGATAATCCAAAATACAATGTATTCATTATTTTCCACATTCTTCTCAATGCAAATGTACTATTTGGGGTGTGAAAACAAAACAAGTGACTGCTCTAAGTCTTGCGGTGGTTTTCTTCTCTTACAGAGTTCCTACAATTACTAAAATGCCCCAGAGGGATTGAAACAAAACAAAATACGTGATAAACCACAGAAAAGATCATCAGCCCTTGCATTATGAAGCACTGACTAAATTAGCAGAGACATTTGCATTATTAGAATGCTAAATATAATTTTATTCTTTTCAGATGCTATGCAACATCTACCAAGAAATCTCATTTTAGATTATGGGCTGGATTATTGCTCCAGTAAAAGCCTGTAACTTAGATACAGTTCATCCCCGCGTGCCGGAGGCTAGGAATAAAAGCGTGGAGAGTGAGAGAACATGGGCTCTGTGGGAGTCAAACGGGGAGAAAAATCCCCCTAAATAACAGGCAACAGTGTCAAAGTATTATCGCTGTTTGTTTTACAAAGGAACAGGGGCACACGTTACAGTAGAATGTGCTACGCTGTGGTGCAGGTTTTCAGTACTACTTTGTCCCAGTCAAGCTGACAATAGGTCAATTATGTTTTTTGTTTTCATAAAAATAAAATATATATACAAGTATATATTTTTATAATATAGAATATATTTATAGTAATATAAATATATTTATAATAATACAAATACCTTTATATACATATAACATATAAAACGTATATTTGCATATATATTTTAGATATTTAATTAAACAAGATCCATTGCTATTATTAGTAAAATAAATTTAAACATATTTATAAACTTTAATAGCTTAAAAACCTGAGCCAATTAAATGCAGCTATGTTTAGAACAAAAGATATTCAAAGAAACTGAAATTTATTTAGATCTGTTCTGTAAGTAAGTAAAATTAGAGTTATCACTTAATAAGGAATATCTAAACATTTCTTAAGAATTAAATATTTGCATAATACTTGTATCCTTTCATTAGTTTCAGGGAGTTCTTTAAAAACACTGAAAAATATCTAAAATAAGTAATTATAAAAGAAAGGGGAAGACAAAAGACAAGAGATTAAATGCACTAACAGAAGAAAACCAGGAAAATTAAACAGTTCTACATGTTTTTATAATGAAATATGATTTAAAAAATCTTCCAGCATATAAATGAGACCAAGTTTAATTAAATCCTTGAAATTAGGGAGTAGATTAGACATGGTATTGTCAAAATATGGTCTAGAAATGTGTCAGTCAGTTTCATTCATCTCTGAGGGAGTGTCATTCTCAGTTTTGAGTACAAATTGTGCAAAGTCATAAGTGCTTAATAGCATTCAATTGCAGCCTCTGTGACATTTCATCTCAGACACACTCATGCAGTTGAACTTCAAATGAATATTGGTAGAAAATAAAGCAAAAAACACGTTGCCGAATATCACAAAATGAAAAACAGCTTTTTTTTTTAATTGCAGAATATCCAAGTATGACAGACACCAGGCACTAGAAACAGCATATTAACAACTCTGCTTACAACAATCTGACTAAACCTAGAATTAATTACATGATGCTTTACTTTACACCTTCCCACATTTGGTATTTTTACCCAACACTTCATTCTTTCCTCTATATCCCCTTTTTAAAAAAAAATTTTCAGAAGCTGAATAAAAACACTCTATGCATTCCCTTTGCTGCTTTTAGTAGCTCATTTGGTTGTGCTTAATGGGAAACGAGGCTCATGATATGTGATCTAGTAAAACAGAATATATTTACTTGATTCTATGCAGCGGCACTAAATAATGCTACTTAAGTACTTGTATATGGGGAAGGGAGAGGAATCAGTGAAGAGCAGGGAGTCAGCAATCACGAAATGAACCACTGCAGCCCACACAAGAGAACACACTTGCAAGAAAAAAACACTCTGACAACACAGAAGCATTCTGACCTGGGCAATAATCATCACAGTAGTTGTACTATATCAAAAATAAAAGTCACACTAGAAGCAAAAAGGAATAATTAAAAAATATATATTTGCTCTCTCTTTCTCTCACACCCATGAATAACTAATTTGGCAGTGGGTAGTGATATAGAAATACCTACCAAGAAGAAAGTTGGAAGGAGTGATTTTACAAACTCAATATCATAGACATTGAGAGCTTAAAAAATTACTACATATTTCTTACTATTACTTACCTTAATATGACAGGATATACGGTAAATATGTAATCACATAAGAATTTGTCCTTATAAACATTATTTGTCAATCCCAAGAACATCAAATGTTTATTTCAAAAAACAGCATAAAATGGTATTCTGAACAATGCCTAACTAAACAAACCAATGTGTTCGTTTCTTCTGTAGTTTCTTTACAACAGCATACAGACAACATCATGGGAAAACAGGGCAGACTATACCGAATATGACACCCAAAACATTTCAACACTTAAGACACCTAAGTATTTGGAAGTCACTATGATTTACTTACATACATGACCCTCTAGCTAAAATTCCATAAAGAAAATAAGTCTATTTTTATTTTAAACTTCTGAATAAATTATTAGTTTTTTTCAGACACTTATGTTCCTCATACATAAATTCTTGGCTTTAAAAAGGGTTCAGAAATGCAAAACATATTGAGAAAAAAGTTAATTATAGGTTTGTGGAGGTATAATAATAAAATCACATGGGGACAATGTTAGTCATAAAAAGGTCTGAGGCAGGAAATACTGAATTTAAGGCCCTCCATTCTTTTCCAACCTACATTCTTCAGAGCAGAAGATTTTTCCATGTGCTCTGTTTTCCTACCAAAATTTGTTACTTTAAAAAAAATGTATTTTTTTCCACAACCCTGAGAGAAATAGTTCCATCAAAGGATAAGACATAGTTAACTTGCTTAAAAACACAAGGCTGGAACTTGGTGGGGTTGTAAATCTTGGAATAACATTGAAGAAGGCAAAGACCCTGGAAAAGATAGTATCAAGAGATGCCCTCTTTTTAAATGTTGGTAAAAGGAAGTTTGGAGGTAATTGCAGGGTACTATAACATTTCAGTGTACAAAACCTTAGTGAAAACTTCGCCAGTCAGTCCTTGAATGCACTTCTGATTCTTGTGGCATAGGGAACACATCATTTGCCAACATAATCTCTAAGACTCTGCCCACAGAATTTCCATCTCTCCCTGTAGGGTGGACGTTACTACAGAGAGCACAGCTTTAGTAGCAATGTGTCAAAGCACCCCTGACAAAGGTGAATGACAGCTCTCCTTTATATGCAATTCCAGAGAAAATCACCTAATACCGTTTTGGAAGAAATATACTTTAAGTACTTGCACACACATCCAAGAAGCAGAAGAAAGTAAACCGCAATCTTCCTCAAACCAGAACATTTCTTTCGAAGTTTGTTTACAGAGGACTTTTACATATTTTTCATTTGATTTAAATGGATGTTAAGACTAAAACAAAATTACAAAAATAGCAACACAGACACTTACTCCGTCTTTTTCCAACATCTCCTTTGGATGTTGCCGCTTCATTTAGAAGAACCATCCCCATGGTGATAGCAGCATCTACAGTAGTTGTCAAGGAAACAGTACATGATGCAAATAAAATATATTAATTTTTCTGGATCAGAACACTATGTGTAATTTAACCAGAATGGTTAAATTACAAGTGCACACAGAGGGAAATACAATTTATTCTCTTTATAGTACATAAAATTTCAGTTCTTTGTGTATTTAAATATGCCTTAATTTTTAAAATATATAACCTGAAACTTCGGTCTGAGACTTGGAAGGTCTAATTCTGAACGCTCTTCAGTTTCAGGACTTTCATAGCACATATGAATTACACGGACTCCCAAAACCAGTTATGACATTTCACATTATACATAAACATATGCACTAGTTATAGCCACAGTGACACATTTCATTGGCAATTATGGAAAATTAGAATATATTCAGCATGATTTTTTCCCCCATTTTCACAGTGAGTGTGTGTGTAGCTTTCTCTTTCTTGATGTCTAAGGGGTTTCATAGATTTTTTTTTTTAAGAAATCTTTATTAAGGTTAGGCATTGTCCTTGGAAATCTTTTGTATCCAATTACAAACCTTACAAAAGCAAACAAGCACATTATAACAAAGCAGTCTAACAAACTTAGCAGGAGCTTGATCTAGTCAAGTAACTGACATTTTAAGAATGAGAATACAAAATTACTTGTCTACTTAACGTCTGCTTGGATATATTCATGCCACGCTGAAAGATGCCAAGGATTAAGAAAATAATGGGACTTTTCACCTTTAATAATAACATTCTTTGCCATGTTATTAAAACATTTTTGATATGGACTAATGTTAAAATTTAAGAACTCATCAATTCTGGAAATATATTTACTAAGTGTTCTGCCCAAATGACTAATGGATTAAAAAATGAGAAAAATAAGCTTAGCCCAGAAATTCCTCAATTTGCTTAGGTAACTTTATTATGATTTCCTTTTATTCCTTTCTACTGCTCTATGCATACGCCCAGCATCGATAAGTCTCCCGTACAGGGTGTCTGTAAGTGCCTTCTACTGCAGATAGTCAAAGCTCAAAGAATACTGTCTAGCTATATTTATATACAATTAAGTGGAGGAGGTCACAGGAAATTCTGCAGAGTAAATATTTCTATTCTATTTTCTGGTTATTAATAAGTAAGTATAGTACTTATATTTGAGTCTGTTTTCATGACCATATTATCCAACTTCTGGATAATAAATGTCTGACTTATCCAGTTAGGCATTTATGTTTACACTCACCTCTCTATACAAATGGTTTTCAACCTATTCTATTTATTTATAGCAACCTTTAATGGAACCCTTTCTGGAGCAAAAATACCAAGCAACCAACGAACCTTGGTTGGAAGCCTAATGTATATAAGAGAAAAAGCCATTACCAGCCCTATGCAACACCAACTCTCACCCACCTTGCCCAACACACAAATACAGTATAGACTATCACCAAACTTTTAGGGATCCATGATACACAGTTTGAAAACCACTCAAATTTAGATAATTCCTGAATTCCTTGAGTTTTGCTTATGTAGTGATGGCCTGAAAAGGATAATGTAAGAAAATGAATCTTTCGTACTACCACTATGATAGACTGTGGACTTGATGGATTCCTGTTCTCAAGGTGTTTTGGACAACCTACTGACACAAATACTCATGAGTCCATGGTCATAGAGCATTGCTAATAATAAAATGATGGAAAAAATTAAAAGCTTGTATCACTCAAACTGTTCATATGTAGAAATTTCTACTGCTTTACTCAGTTCTCTGGAGCAGACTGCTGTGAATGATATAGATCCTTAATAAGGAGTTAAATTAGGTTTCTCCTTTCACCATTCTCTGGTAACAGCCTTTTATGTTCATGTATAAATTTTAATGTATACATTTAAATATACATATTATATCTATTGAAAATTCATACAGAATTAGATTTTAACTATGACAATATTTTTTGCAAATATTCAAAATAAATGACATTTAAAATGATTTTTATGTACATATTATATACCTAACAAATACTCATTTTAATGACTCCATCTGCTAAGCAGCTTCCAAAATTCCATTAATAAAATCACGGAGAAAATGGCACTATTTCTATTTCTGGAGAAAATAAGGTTTACAAAATTAAATGCTTTAAAATTTTAATCAGTGTGAACCATATATGAAAATACTCTCAGGGTAAAATTTTATACACAAACACTCATGTGCACTAATGTATATGTTATAAACACACATAGACATGATCTCAGGGAAAAGTATATTTCATTGGATATTAACTATGGTCACCCAAGTATAACACATCTCTATTAATATATCTTCATACCATTTTTACTACTCTCCCTTTGTAAATTGTTATAATGTGAAAACTACATGAGCAACAATTCTCATTGGATACACTTTTAAATTTCACACAAATTCAGGCAATGCTGGGACAAAAAATTATGTATAGGATTTTCTTAAGAGTATACCACATTTTATTGCTAACATTTTGTTGAGAATTTTTGCATCTAATTTCATTAGGGATATCGGTCTATAGTTTTCCTGTGGTGTCCTTATCTGGTCTTGGTATCAGGGTAATGCTGGCCTCATAGAATGAGTTTGGAAGTGTTCTCTGCTCCTCAATGTTTTGAAAGGGTTTGGAAAGGGTTGGTGTTAATTCTTTAAATGTTTGGTAGAATTCTCCAGTGAAGCCATCTAGTCCTGGGGTTTTCTGTTTTGGGAAGTTTTTGACTACTGATTTGATCTCTTTACTTGTTTTTGGCCTGTTCAGATTTTCTATTTCTTCCCAATTCAGTCTTGGTAGGTTGTGCATTTCTAGAAATGTATCCACTTCTTCTGGGTTATGTAATTTCTTGGCATTTAATTGTTCATAGTAGTCTCCTTAGATCCTATGTATTTCGGTAGCATCAGTTGTAATGTCTCTTTCATTTTTCATTTTGAGTCATCTCTCTTTTTCTTTGCGGTCTATTTAAAGGTTTCTCAATTTTGTTTATCTTTTCAAAGAACTAGCTCTTAGTTTTGTTGTTGATCCTTTCTATTGTCTTTCTGGTCTCTATTTCATTCAGTGCCACTCTGATATTTATTATTTCCTTCCTTCTGCTAACTTTGGGCTTAATTTGTTCTTTTTCTAGTTTCTTGAAGTGTAGTTAGGTTGTTTATTTGAGATCTAATTTCTTAACATGTTCATTTATCACCATAAACTTTCCTCTCAGAACTGCTTTTGCAGCATCCCATATAATTTGGTATGTGTATTTCCATTTTAATTTATTTCAGATGTATTTTTATTTCTCTTTTGATTTCTTCTTTGATCCATTGGTTGTTCAGAAATGTGTTGTTCTGTCTCTGCATATTTGCAGTCTTTCTAGCTTTCCTCTAGCTGTGGAGTTCTAGTTTCTTCCACTGCAGTTAGAAAAGATAGTTGGTATTATTAAAATCTTATGAAATTTGCTGAGACTTGTTTTGTGTCCTATCATATGATCTGCCCTGGAGAATGTTCCATGCACAATTGAGAAGAATGTGTATTCTTCTGCTGTCAGATGAAATGTTCTATGTCTGTTAAGTCCACTTGGTCCAAGGTATGATTCAATTCCAATGTTTCCTTGTTTTTCTGTCTGGATGACCTATCCATTGCTGATAGTGGAGTACTGAAGTCCCCTACTATTATTGTATTATTGTCTATTTCTCCCTTTACATCAGTTAGTATTTGCTTAATATATTTTGGTGCTCCTTTGTTGGCTACATATATGTCTAGGATTGTTCTATGTCCTTGAGGTGCTGACCTTTTTATCATTATATAATGACTTTGTCTCTTGTTACTGTTTTTGGCCTTGAGTCTAGTTTGTCTGATATAAGTCTGGCTACTTCCATTTTCTTTTAGTTTCTACTCGCCTGGAATATCTTCTTCCTTCTCTTTATTTTGAGCCTATCTGTGTCTTTACAGCTGAAATGAGCCTCCTGTAGGCAGTATCTAAGTTGAGTCTGTTTTTTTTTTCTATCCAGTCACTGTGTGCCTTTTGGTTGTTGGGGTCAATCTACCTACATTTAGAGTGGTTACTGACATGCGAAGACTTAATACTGCCATCTTATATTTGCCTTCTGGTTGTTTCTGTATCTCCCTTATTTCTTTCCCCTCTGTTTCTGTCTGCCTTTGTAAGTCGGTGGTTTCCCAGGGTATTTGCTCAGGCTCCCTTTTGTCGTTAAGTTTCCTGTCTCTTATTCTGGATTTGTGCTTGTGGTTACCATGAGGCTTACATAAAACATATAAATTGCCGTCAGCAGAAAACAGACTATCTTAACGTCACTCACCTATAAAGGTTCTACCCTTTTATTCCTCTTCTTTTATATTTGTGATGTCATCTGTTACCTCTTTCTATACTGTGAATTCATTAACAAATTGTAGTAGCTATAATTATTTTTAACGCTCTTTTCCTTTAACCTCTACACTGTAATTAAGTGGTAAAGACACTATTCTAATATAGACTTACAGTTTTCTAATTCTATTTATCAACTTTATCACAGTTTTGTGTGTACTTTCATTTTTTGTGTGTCATTAATGAGTATCTTTTCATCTCAGCCTGAAGAACTCTTTTCCTCATTTCTTGCAAGGCAGATGGTTGACTCCTTTTGCTTTTGTTTTGGAAGGTCTTTATTTCTCCTTCATATCCGAAGGACAACTTTGCTGGATAAAATATTCTTGGCTGGCAATTTTTTCTTTCAATACTTTGAATATGTCATTCTATTCTCTTCTAGCCTGAAGAATTTCTGCTGAAAACTCTGCTGATAGCCTAATGGGGGTTACTTGGTAGGTTACTTTCTTTTTTTTTCTGGCTGCCTTTAAAGTTCTTTCTTTATTGTTGGTTTTTGATAGTTTCATTATAATGTGTCTTGGAGAAGGTCCTTTTACATTGAGATAATAAGGCGTTCTCTTAGCTTCATGGACTTGTATGTCCAGTTCCTTCCCCAGGTTTGGGAAGTTCTCAGTCATTTCTCTAAATAAACTCTGCCCACTTCTCTCCCTCTTCTCCTTCTAGTATGCCAATTATTCTTATATTTGCTTGTCTGATGGAATTTGATAGCTCTTATAGGGTTTCTTCACTTTTTAAAAATCTTAGATCTCTCTTCCAACTGAATCATTTCTAAATTTATTCTTCAAATTGCTTATTCTTTCTTCCATCTGATCTGCCCTATTTTCAATGCTTCTAATGCATTCATCAACTCATTTATCGAGTTCTTCAGGTATGGAATTTCTGTTTGGTTCTTTTTTAAATAATTTCAATCACTTTAGTAAAGAACTCCTTCTGTTCATTAATTTCATTCCAGAGTTCATTGAATTGCCTTTCTGAGTTTTCCTGTAGCTCATGGAATTTCTTCCTAACAGCTATTTTGAATTCTTTATCAGTTAGATTGCAATATTCCATGCCTTGAAGTTTGGTTGCTGGAGAATTATCACCAAACAAAAAAAGCATTAAAAGAAATAAAGTAGGATGATATCACAGGGTTAGATGAACATGATAATGAGAAAGGAGTAACAGGGAACAAGATAGCTAGCTCTATTTTAACATAAAATATCTTTATGCTAGGCATAAAAGTAATTTTTAGGTCAAATAAAAATAAAATGTACATAAACAATATAATCTTATCTTTAAAAATAAATAATAAAGAAGAGAAATGCAGGGAAAGATAGATAATAAAAAGTTAGTATCAACTGTCTTGGAGTAATGAAGTCGTCAGTTTTTATATTCTTTATTGACCACATCCTACAAAGCAGTTGTTGGCAAATTTTTTCTGTAAATGGCCAGAAAGTAAATATCTTCAGCTAAGCAAGCTCTCTGGTGTACTGTTACTACTCAACTCTGCTGTTATAGTGCAAATAATCACAGATGATACATAAATAAATAGGTGTGGCTGTGTTCCAATAAAACTGTATTTAGAAAGATAGTAGGCAGGCTGGATTTGGCCCTAGCTGTCCAAGTTAGGAAACTTCTACTATAAAGAATCTAATGCAGCGCCAAAGATACTATAAACTATTCTATCTGAGAGGAAGTTAGCTCCATTCTTACTTGAAAATAAAGAAATGCAAAACTTAGTAAACCCTTGTGCATATGACCCCAAAGTGGAAATTTTAAAGGAAAGGGATTACTAGCGCAGGTTCCATCCAACCGCAAGGTAAATATTTTATTAGAAAGCAGTAGGGTCAGGAACAAGTGTGATCTCAGCCCCAGAATGTTTCCTGCAAAGGTGAGTTTTCTAGGCTTTCCCAAGAAATGACTGTGAACCTTCTTCAAACTTGAAGGCTGTAATTAATACATGAATTAAACTAAAATGACTTGCCAACCTTCCCTCTCTTTTATTTAAAGACACCCTTTTAACTTATGGCCTTAGAGTGTTGAGAATCATTTAGCTTCAGTTCCACTGTATCAATGAAATCACCACTTTTGGCTTAAAAAGAGCATTATCATTTGAGAAAAAAATCATATTTGTAATACAAATTTTTAGATGAAGGATTAGTTTTTAGACAGGGAAGAAGCTAGATGATCATCTGTCAGGGTTGATGTGTAGGGTTTCCTCCACTGGGTGGAAGGCTGAATGGCTAATCTTGAAGGCCCCTACAAATCTGAGAGATTCTATGTCCAAGTCTGGAATAACAGAGGCTTTTCTGCCATTAAACTGATGGGTGTAGTCATTTGGCTATGCCTTACTGAAGACTCCCCACATTATAAGAGAATATGAGATGAAAGTATGTAGTAGATAAACTATAATGTTTCTGAGACTTGTTCTATTGTTTTGAGATTGTTAATGCCTAGGCCTGCCTACACACACACACCCTGGTCTAGTTCATGTTTTGCTTTGCACATTTGTACTGATTAATATCATAGCAACATACACTTCCACTACTGTGAGCACTCCACAGTTTCTCTGCTGATCTTGTCAATCACCTTCTTACTGCTTAAAAAGTCAAAATATTGATATGATCCCACATAAAACAGGGGCTATTTGTGTAAATTATAAATAATACCCAGAGGCATTCAGCATCCTACTCGACTAGTGACAAATATATATGCATTACATTATAATTCATTCTCAACTACACATGATGTTAAGTTTACTGTTGCTCCTAGGAAGAGAATCAGGATTGTCAATTTAGAGAGAAATGAGAACAGATGTTGAAAAAAAGTTAGCACATTATAGAAGACTTAAAGGGATCTAAATCGAAAATTATCTTCAACTTGCATCCATCATTAATTTTCCTCTATAGTATGTTTCTCCTTGGATATAACACATTAAAATAAAATAAAAATCTCTATAACAGATTGAAAACAAATGCAGAATAAAATCATACTCTTTCATAACAAATGGAAAACATGGTTTTTTCATAGGAAAAGCAAATGTGATCTTTACAAGAATACATACTTTAAAATTATTATTATTGCTAGTATAACTTTTGCCTTTTATATTAGCACTTTTACTTCCAACTAATATTTATCTCATGTCATCTGCTTGAGATCCCAGAACTTAAAGGATGAGGAGAATTAAGGGACTGGTCAGAGTTTACATGGTTGACAGCAAAGCCAATCCTAGAACTCATGCATCCTATGTGCACTGGCACACATGGACCATATCTTGGTGAATTCAGATAAGGTCCAAATTTCTTAACAAGGTATGGGAAGATTTTCATTATACAACCAAAGCAACCTTTCATCAACTTCCTCTTCTTCTGAATATTCTCTCTTATTTTATGTTTTTCTACCTGTTGTCCCTTCTCCTAGAATATTACCCCTCGCTCATTCTCCTTTTGGGAAACTCTTTTTTCTACTGTATCAAAATCCAGCTGAAAAGTCAATTCAACTTCTCTGGGCATCTGGTTGCTCCTTACCCTCTTGCTGCTTCCAAGCACTGATTATAGCATCTGTTACACTAGATTATAATTATTTTTCTATCAGTCTCCCTTCTTGTAAACAGTAAATATCTTATATTTGCACCAGGTGTTGAAACATAACTAACAGAAAAATAAATAAAAATGAATTCTTACTGGGAAAAATGTAAAGGATTACATAAGTTATTATTAGACAGTTCACATATTGCCTATTAAAGTGGCACACTATTTCTTATTCCTTTTTTTATACTTTTCTCTCATAGACTAGTTAGGATTGTTCTTTCTGTTTTTTTCCTAAATAAGGTACTAAGAAAATAAAACCCTACTAATAGGGAGAAAAATCTTATTTTTAGTAAATATGAATCTATAACCTATGACATCAAATGACTTCATCTGTTCTTTCCTAGGTTTTTTCAACAAAATTTTGTATATAGCAATTGCATCTAATGATCTGGCTTACTATATTAGGAGAAAACCAAAAGGCAGAAATCTTCCTACAGATAAGCAAAAAGTAACCATCTGGAATTTACATTTTTTTTGCATAAAGGGAAGAAATACACATGCAAATTACAAAAAATACATAGATTAAACACCTGGATTAAAAAATGCCAAGTGAAAATAAAATCAGAAATTATTATAAAATGGCTTCTTTTTAACTTTTACTGATAATTTTAACAAGTCTACCATTTTAAAAGGAATTATCTTCTTTATAGATATCTGTAAAATAAAAATTACAGGAGAAATAAAGCAACAAATAATTACTAGTAGCAAAAAGAGAACAGGAACTTTTAATTCTTTTATGTATTACTGTTAAAAATCTATACGGAAGACTTCATACTGCTTGTGAAATTTCTTTGCATCCTAAATCTCAGCTTGATGTCAATGAGCCATGAAATGAAACCTTGGAGAATTCCTGCCGCACAATGGAATGAAGGTCTCAACACAGCTTTTCATTCCTTTTGCTAGGTACTCCTGATGTAATAGACTATCTGCTCTGAATAAAGTATACTGCCAAAATGCTACATCACAGATCAAAATTAGATAGAAAAGAACAAAAGACATACATAAATAAGAGCTAAAAAGTGACTTGCAATAAATACTTTGTTTTTTACTATTTAACACAATGATTTTTACATTTAACACAAATGTATTTTGCTTCATAAATATATTAATATAACTAAAAGATAAATTAAGAGTAAATATAGCCTTGCCCTTATTTTTTAATATGGAAGAGATGTTCCTATAAATACATTTGCAAATATTTCATTTTCTCACCTAAGGCCCCTCTGATGTAACAAAAGTATTAATCTCTGACTCTATTAAAGTTGGAAAACAGAAACCTGGTAGTTACTGATCAAGATCACAAAACTTGAGAATCTTTACTCAAATATAGCTATTTCTAATTCTAATCTATGAGACAAATTAGAGCAAAAAAAAATACTCATCATAATAGCTTCTTAATTTTAAAGCCATAAAGCACATGAGTAATTAAATAAATGCAAGCAAGGAATGGGCTGCAGATATGCACAAGTGCACATATGCACCCAAGTATGTGTGGTCAAGCGTGGAAGGAGTAAAAATGTTGAGAACTGATAGAGAGGAAGAAGATAGTCAATGTTGCTCACAGAGTCTCAGAAAGACAGTGTTTATTTCCCCTGCAATACAAAATGGAGCCATATAATCTCTCTCCTTCAAAAGGTCTTTGGATTATCTTGTTAATTACACATATTGAATGGACTTAAACAATCTTACTACAGAACAACTGCCATTCAATATGTTCCCAGTGTAACTTTTAGATAATACCATAGGACTATGTTTGTTTTGTTTTGCTTTTTCTGGTCATCTACACTTTCGTCAAATGTTAGAGTCAACCAATAGATATGTGTGTTACCTGTGACCTGGGCGAAGAAGATGGGAAAATAAAAGGAGGGGAAGCAGCCTTTAATGAGTACTAGATGATTTATGTGTGGCACCTCATTTACCCTACAAAAATGCCATGTGGTTAGTTTGCTAAGCCTGATTATAGAAATGAGGAAGTTTGTGAGCTTCTTGAGAACTGGAGGAGCTTCAAGCTCTCCCCACCCCTTTCCTCCACTATTATCAACACAAGACTGAGTCTATATCAGCACCTGATGCACTGTCCAGAACATATTATGCAAATAAAAGGGATTACCTGAATAGACTGACGGTGGCAAATACGTATTTGCTGGTGGATTAAAAAATGTACTGTTACAACATCACAAGGTAATGAAATACAAAAACTTTAATGGTATTAAAAAGATAGTCTTTTCCATCCAGATTAAAAATAAAAACTTCAAGATGGTGTGAGTGACATTTATGCATGAAATCCTATGTCATGATGATAATAAAATACTATATATAAAACTTAAGTACCTGTACAACCAACAGACCATGAAAAAGAAAACGGAATTCTAATCCTAGTTCTTCCTCTAACCTAAAGCAAATCAATTAAATTTTGTGGGTTTTTATCCTATCTGCAAAATGAAGTTTTGGCCAGGATGAGTTCTAAGAACGCTTAAAGGTTTAAATAGTTCCTGTTCTATAAAATGCTGGAAAATTTGGTCTAGACTACTTCATTTGAATATGAATCTTAGTAACCAGGAGAGCAATCAAATCTTACACATGATAGTATAGGCACACTTGAAACTCTGATAACGACTCAATATGTTCGACACTATAAATTTAACCTTCGAATACTTCCACAAGACTGATACAAA
Organism: Equus przewalskii; assembly: GCF_037783145.1. NCBI lineage: Eukaryota > Metazoa > Chordata > Mammalia > Perissodactyla > Equidae > Equus > Equus przewalskii. The sequence continues at coordinate 17,904,631 of NC_091858.1, read as the reverse complement.
TATCAATGTTCCCCAAAATGCAGTTGTTTGTCCCAAAGTAACTTTACTTCATTTTAAGAATATTCAGAGTTTATGTTTTCAGTGGACACTTGAGCCTTACCTCTTTCCTGTCTTGCTGTCTTCTTCTTTACCCTTCTTCCTCCGAACCATACACTGCACTGTTATCTGATTCATAACAGTCTGATACGTTCCAAAAAGAGATGTCTAACTATTCTAAATCTCCCTCTTCTGACTTACCATGAAATTTAAAGGAACCAGTACTAAGACAATGTTTTTATCCTGCTTTCTATATTATAGGACACTTTTTTCACCCCATTAAGATCTTATAAGGGAAAACCATACAAACTTCACAAAAAACTCTAGCAAGAGCTAATCAATGAAGAGAAAAAGCTATACTTTGAAATTCAATAGTCAGTAAAAAATATAAAATTACAGTCTGTTAATGATTCAGAATAAAAACAAAATTATATTGTAATAGGAAATAGCAGAGGAATTAGAAAATTCGTCATATAGTTAAGTTTAAAATTTAGTGTCTTTTAAAAGTCTTGATATTTATTGTCAAGAAAAAAAAATCAATTTGCTAGCATGCAGCTTTGGTTTGCCCTTTTCAATCGAGCACTGTTGTAAAGGATACTTAGTACCAGAATAATGTGTGACTCTGCCACGAATTGAGCCTGGCTGCTTCCATGGATGTAACTCTATAAAACAAGACAAAGAAACAAAAATTATAATCTGGGGAAAAGCAGATTTTTTTTGATAGCTTTTTTTGTATTTTGTAGTTTTATGCCATGAAGATAAACAATTGGAAAATCTACTGATTAAGCTCTTATTTATAATTCTTTTGAATAAAGTCACTACGAATTGGAAATAACAGATGAAAATGTTGATTGATATTACTGTAAACTGTAGAAAGCAACTTGAAAGCAAAAGTAAACTTAACCTACCTTGTGAAAAGGTTTAGCACAAACACATACACACAATGTAATGATTCTTCCAGAGTTACTGCAAAATGTACTTGACAGCACAAGGTACAAATTAGAGCAACTAAGTTTACTGATTGATCATCCTTTAAAACAAGTAAAAAATAATCTGTCAAACGTTAAATCACTGTCTTCCTCATTATCAAAGTGTTTAAGGAGACAGCTTTATAAATGGATTCATTCCATTAGAGCATTTCAATTGATTTTTTCAAAATATAATTATTAAAACTGTTTTACCTCATTGAGAAATGTAGTTTTCTGTACCTAGTAAGAACTATATTAGTTGATACCAGTTGATTATAGAAAATCTGACACAAATCTCCACCTAGGAAATCTTGCTCTTAAAAAACTGACTCTACAGAATTTCTGTTGTTAATGTCTCCTATGAAAATTAGTTGCTATGCAGTTGCTTTAAATAAAAGTCACTTTCTAAGTTTTGTATTTAAACAAAATTCTGTTGAAAAAAAATGACACCTACAATATAAATCAATGTCCCCAATTTTATATCACATACGAAGCACAAGTGTATCACTTGAGAGGACCAAAAATTTTCCTTTGTGTTTATTTTTGACAATAAATATGGATGAGAGCATGTTTGCTTTAATGGAAAGAATATTTGAGTCAGAATATTCCTTCTTGGCCTTAAGCTTGCACATGTCACCAAATCTTTTAGAAAGTCAACACCCCCTCATATATAAAATTAGGACGTGAATTAGGTGATTCCTACAATCCTTCCGAAGTGGATAAAGTCTTCTGTGTTTTGCCATCAATCCTGTCTTGGTATTCTCAGGTAAAGGCAGTTCTTGATCTTCTGATCTCACTGTCTTTGTTTCCATGTCTAATTTCTCAGTGATTCACAGCACAGCTGCCTTATCCAAAGGTGTGTTTAGATGTATTCTGCAAGCACAGCTTCAAGCAAACAGGCAAAAAGACAAGCCACTGCTGCTTCATCCACTGCAGCTTCTGAGGAATCCTATCACATGTGTTTTCTTCTGACTCTATCCACTGAGGTGTCGCTATATGGAGACAAGGAAGGCTTTGAAAATCATAACCTAGTTGCTGTCTAGTCATTCAAGATTTTTAACATTACTAATGAATGACAATAGTGAAATTACCAAAAAATGGAAGTAAAACAAATACAATACTATAAGCTATACCTGACATCGCTTCAAGTCTGATTAGAAACTAAGACCCTCAGAACTAAGAAACAAAGGTTTTATTATGCTATATAATTATAACAGCAAGGATAATAACTAATGCAACCATACCAAGTACTAATAATGACAACTACCATTTATCAAGCACTCAGTTGGGGTAAAACACTTAGAAGTTTCACATGCAATATCTCATTTAATTCTAATAATCCTACGAGGGAGGTATTTTTATCACAGCAATTTTTTTTTTTTTTTTTTTTTGAGGAAGATTAGCCCTAAGCTAACTACTGCCAGTCCTCCTCTTCCTGCTGAGGAAGCCCGGCCGTGAGCCAACATCCGTGCCCATCTTCCTCTACTTTATATGTGGGACGCCTACCACAGCATGGCGTGCCAAGTGGTGCCATGTCCACACCCGGGATCCGAACCGGCAAAACCCGGACGACCGAGAAGCAAAACGTGCAAACTTAACCGCTGCGCCACCAGGCCGGTCCCTATCACAGCAATTTTATAGATAAGGTGACTAAGGCTTAAGAGAGGTAAAGAAATTTGTCCAGGTTTTCACATCTACTATATGTAAACTCTGGGATTTGAAATTAGGTTTGTTTGACTTCAGATCCTGAGCTGTCATTCACTATACTACTTTGTTATTTGCTGGACATTTGACTGGATGCTTCATATGTTATCCCACTGTGGCTTCTTAAGAACCATATAAAATAGTTAATATCACGTTATCTTCCAAATGAGGAAACTGAGATTGAGAGAAATTAACTTACTTAAGATTGCACAAGTAATTGGTGGAATTTGGACTGAAACCCGAGTCTGCTGACCTCCAAGGTCCATGTCTTTTCCACCATATAATAACAACTTATCAAAAGACAACAAGAAAATCAAGTGAAACATTTTCTAAAGCTTTATCTGGCAATCACATAATTAAATGTTGACTGTTAAAGTAACTAAAATCAACATTTATATGACTGACTAAAATGCCTGAATATAACATTACTGAATAATATGCCAGATTTATAAAGCAACTACAAGGTAGTCGCCTATATTAGAGTCACATATTTAGAGAAGAAATTCAGATATTTTCTAAGTGATTGTTTTCAAAATTTTTTGTTTAAGTAATAGAATCTTCTCTGGTCTGTCATCGACCTCCGCCCTTCAAATCCTCTGGTCTTATCTCAGTCTTACTTAATTTGATCTGCCTGAAGAATCTGCTGCATGTGATCACTCTCTCCTTTTTTGCAACACTTTCTTCACCTGACTTCCAGGATGCCACTCTTGACTCACCCACTGCACTGCTTCTTCTTCCTCAGGCCCCTTGGCCGTTCCCTCTCATCCTAACTCTAAATTCTGGAGTATCTCAGAGCTCCATGGACTGAAGCCTATTCTCTATACTTAACCTTCCCAGGTGTTGTCATCCAATCCCACGACTTTAATTATCATTTCTATACTGACAATTCCCACATTTCTATCTCCGGCCAGTTCTTGAGATTTGTATGTTGGTCTGATACACATCCATCTCCACTTGGTAGTCTAATAGTTTTTACTAACAGACTCCGCTTGGAAGTATAAAACTTAAAATGGTCAAAAACAAACTTTTGATATGCCTCCCTTTCTATCCCAGAAACAGCAACTTAATTTTCCCAGTTGTTTAGGCCAAAACCTTGGAAGTATCCTTGTCTCTACTTCTCTCCTCCCTCCCTCCCTTCCCATATCTCCAATCATTCAGAAGATACACTTGACTATACTTCAAGATGCATTCCAAATTCAACCACTTGTCACCCCTCCCAGGAAGTACTGGCAAAGGAGCCTGAGGACAAGGGCCACGCCGCATTACCTGGTCCTGTCATCATCTCTTGCCTAGATTATTGCAATAGCCCTCTTTGTTCTCCCTGGCGTTACCCTATAGTCTATTTGTCAGATTAATCCTGTTGAAACTAATCAGATTCTATCATTACCCTACTCAGAACCTTTCTCAAATGTGTGAGAAAAATGTATCATGCAATCTATTTGCTGCTTCCAGTCCCAACACCAAAGAACCTATATATCTCTAATTTAAAAATACAGCTAGGTTAAAAGAAATCCACACTTGGTCCTCAGAGACTTATTTCACTATAACTGATCTATAACACTTGCAGCTTTTTTCTTTTATACACGAGGCAGTACAGAGTAAAGGCGTGGAGACAGTCCTGAATCTGCTGCTTGCTAGCTGTGTTATCCTGAACAAATTACTTAACCTCAATGATCTCATCTTTAATAGGAAGAGGAAGATATTCCTCAAAATACTGCCCTAAAAATCAAAAGAAGATAATGTCATGTTAAGTAATTAGAATAATACTTGACTTTTTCCATAGTAAATCATCAAAAATAATCAAGGATATCATTTTAAAGTCTCTACTCCAAACAAACTACTTTGTATCTTCTAAATATTAGATGAGCGTGTTTCAATACCATTCAGAAATTCACTTATATTCACAGGTGAATTAACTGTGTTGAACTGATATTTTAAAAAGATAATATTTAGGAACCTGTCCTAACATTTTATTTTTGTCCATCTTCTTTAGTCATCAAAATCACTTCAAGACCAGACACTCCAGAAGACTTCAGGATTTAATAAACCAGAATTCATTCAATAAGTTTTTATGGAGCAATTATTATGTACCAGGTACTGATTTAGACAATGGGCATCCAACATAACAAAACAGAAAACAAACAAACAAACAAAGACTATGATCTCAGGAGCTTACACATTCAGCCGACAAGAACACGTTTTATGTACCGAAGTGCAACTGAGAGATTATTGGCACATACTAAAAGCCTTAAGAGCAAATACAAGAATAAAAAGACAAACGAGCATTCCAGATGTCTTAAGCATTGACCGTAGACAGGTAGCTTTCATTTATGGGGCCATCTAAAGCAATAACTTAATCCAATTAAGACTGAACTAAAGTCCAAATTTTAAGATGGTTTTAAAATTTTCTATTTAACTGATGCATGTACTTTCAAAATCCTTTGAAAGAAGAAACATTGAGTAACAAACGTCTTTACAGATTTAGCTTGCTGTTCATTTATATTCTTTCCCTCTCTGATTTTTACTAATTTTGACAAGGGAAATATCAGTAACTAATTTAATCCTAAATACATACTTAACTTGTATTTATAAGTGCAATGCATTTGCACATCAGATGACTAGTCTAGAAGGAAATGTGCATGGTCTTTGATATTGGATGCATACCTATTTTTTCCACAGAGACAAATGTTTTGACAAACCATTACTATAAATGTTCTCCACTTGTCCATTCCATTAAATACTTCATAGAGCATATGAACCAAAATCCAAGAAAAGAATGGTTCATAAAAATTACTTAATCAGAAAACTCATTGTCATGACTTAAAGGCCAATTTTATTTAGAAGAAAAATTAGATGATCCGAAGTTTACACAGCAAAATATAAATAAATAAAAATAATACTCAATTTCAAATAATATACTTGAAAATAAAAATTAGCCATATTTTGTTTAATACAATGGTTCTAATACCTCTTACATAACAGTACCAGAAAAAAGTGAAAATAAGCTAAATATGTCAGTAGATGAAAAAAACCTCACTACATTTAACTTATTCATAAATTCGTGGGAAGATGATTACCAGTCATTATACTCTGCTTTTTTAATATTATTTTTAATTTGTGTTGATAGTAAGTATTCAACAAGGAGTCCTTTTATACACTTAATGTTCTGAAAATAACAATGGCCGGTGTGGACCAACAGGCTGTTGTCTGAGAAGGCAGCTATTGTAATGAAAAGCACACTGAACTCTGAGTCAGGAACCTTGGTTTCTGGTACTGATAATATCCATTCAATTTAAGAAACTAGTTGTTAATCTTGTCAGTTCAATGATTTGGGTCACAGTTTCCTAATCTATAAAAATGAAGATATTGAAATTGATTGTATCAAGAAAAAAGGTAGTATAGTAGTTTATAAAATGGATTTCAGTCAAAAGGCCTGAGTTGGTGCTCCTATCCTGGATGTGCCACAAGGGTGACCTTGAACAAAATTACTCTAATCCTCAAGCTGTTCAACTGTATAATGGAAAAAACAAAATGTGAGAAGTGAATTAGATGATACACGTAAAATATTTAGCATCAGGCCTAAAACCCAGTAAGCAGTCAAGAAATGCCATTACTATTATCATTAATTATCTAAGATTCAAATGAATTTCAAAATTTGACTCTTTTAGTCACATGACTCACAGATGAGCATAACATCCATGTCTATGGGTTTATGCCTATTGTTAGTCCATTAACAGTAGACTATGTCTGAGATAAATTCTCCTACCAGCAAATAATTTGTTTTTTTTTTCCAACTTCCTATTCAAGTCTCTTACATACCAAGGTGACATTAAAATTATCAGCCTTGGAGGAAAAGCAAGATATAACGAACCAACCTGTTTGATGAACTCTAACAAAGACTGTTTCAGTTAACTGGGCTTTGGAGCAAAACCAAATATTAACGTAAGCAGAGTACAAAACATTGTTTAGTGATATTTGTAAGCCAGGAAATAATTCTTTTGAAGAAAATAATACATAGGATTCAAATTAGTTGTTATTTCTCCCTTATTCATTGATAAAATATATACTGGCATCTATTTGCTTTGGCATAAGTTCCTTACTAGAAAAAAAAGTGTGCTTAAACCAGTCACAGAGAGATCTAAGTAATTTTGAGTTTTGATCATTTTAAAAAATGCAACTTATTTTAAAAAATCATTTTTGACATCAAGAAAATGGCAAATGAATAAAACTAAGATTTGATATGGTTTGGTGTTACCCAAATGACAATTTGTCTTAGTTCAAAGTTAAATCCACAAAAGCGCTTTTGGTCCCTCCTTTCATTTTAAAATACATGACTGCAAAATGAACCAAGAGCCTGTCAACAGCTAGAGGAAACACTGCCATGATTATCTTTCACCATCTACATGAATTTTCCATCCAATCTTTTCACACCGTTTGACTCAAATCGGGTGAAATGACATGTAAATTTTCTCTCCATTTTCTTTCCCCCTTCTTGTATATGTCATGAAAAATTACCTGTGTGAATCGTTTTTAGCCTTTTTTCAGTACCTTATTTACTACCTTTCAGTACATGGACAACAGACACTTGAAATTTAAGAAAATCTGTCAAGTGATAATCTCTCAATTGTCTAGCATGTGATTCTTACTCTTTGCAACAGAGTACTGCAATAGCAGAAAAAAAGGAAACACGATAACCTATTATCAACATGAAAACAGAACATAGGGTGAAAATCTTGTATTTTCTTTGACAGCCCTTCCAATAAGTCAAAAGGATTGCCTCCCTGCTTTTATATAAACTCACGTGTCTTTGAAATTAATCTTGGCTACTTAAGATTTGCCAGCAGAAGAGCCATTGCTTTCCTGATCAAAGCCTGTATAAAATGAGGGATTCATTTTCTGTGTGTGATAGAATTAGTCATTTTTGACCACATAATTCTAAGTCAATAAGACGGTATTTCAGAATCTATGTTAGTAGGAAGGCAGAAGCGACCCCTAGTCCTGAGGCTCCTCTGTGTGCTAAGACACCCAGAAAACTAAAATGAAATAATCTTTCTCTGTTATTTCCTTTTCAGTTTCTTTCTTGGAATACTAAGGTCCAGGAAAGATTCTTTCGAACAGTCAAAACAAGATACACTATGTTATTTGGTGTTAAAATTAATACAAATACTTAAAGGCACCCTATGATCTTTCCACTGTACAATATTACAATACTGCTTAAGATGGAACCAATTAATTGAGTCTTTAGGAAAAACAAACAAACAGAAAGTATGAGACCATGCAGGCAGGCTTCCATTGATCTTATGGCAAAAGGAAATATCTTACGTCACCATTGTGACTGCACAAAACAAGGTGAAATCCCAAGGTACTTACTTATCACTCTGACATTCTAATAAAAGATTTCTCTATTTCTTGATAGTTACACATTTCTGGCCCTCTCCTTAGGTGTCTTTTTATTTTTCATCAACCTACATCAACCTCTCCGAGGTAGCATCAGTTCTTGCTAGGCTGCTACACCAAATGGTAGAGGTGATATAGATCATACAAGAGCTAGGCCAAGTCCTTCTGGATTTGCTTGAAAAAAGACATATAAATAGGTATTATCTACATCCAGGTCGCAAAGAATGCCACTGTGTTTGATTTCCCTAGAGGCTACACATACCTCGTGTTGGAAATTCCTAAGTACTTCATTAAATATTTGGCTTAAAGTAAAAAATGATTACAATAGACATAAAACACTTCGCAAAAGTAGTGATAAATCTCATTGCCTGCCACTCAAAAATTTTTTCTGTGTCAGCTGTCAGCAATAAGCCATCACTTGCTTGTTAAATGAAATTTTAGGACATCTTTTAATCCCACTCCATTTGAACACATTGCATGACTGCTTGTGTGGAGCGTGAAACCCTTACCTGCCCCAACCATACTTCAAAAAAGACTCCTTCAATGTTTCTTATCCTATTTGAGGATCAAACAGTTTGACCACTCAATCTAGGTCAGTCAGTTGAATCTCAAGAATGTGTACACGTTAAATTCACCTAGGATACTTGTTTCAAAAACAGACTGAGTCCATATGTGGAGATTCCAATATAGCAGGTTTGTGGTAGGACCACAGATTTGCACTAAAAATGAGCTGAAAGCCATTTCTACATACCTACATTTTGCAAGAGGCTATGTGGGAAGAGGGGAATGTGTAATCCTGTAACAGCTGTCAGAAAGGCTATGTATTCAGAGAAAACATTTTACCAGTAAGTTTTTTTAACATAAGAAAAGAATTTCATATATATATTTGCATATCCTATTAGTATGAGGTGTTTTCATTTTTTTAAACAATAAAAGAATTGCTATTTCAAATGGAATAGTTTTGGGCTCTATCAATGCAAGCCTAGAAAGAGTCTTGGCTAAAAAATAGGGCACAAGCAACAGAAGATGATGTTTATCAGGCAGATGAGCAACAGATAACGTCACAGCATATCTCTAAGAATTCAAATTTCAGTCATCCTGTCCAGTATTCTGAGAGATTCTCTAGAAAACTACAAGAGACATGGTAAAAGGGAGGCAGAAACTGAGACTATTGGAAACGGAAGAACCAAATGGTGGGCTAGTAGCTCCTAACCAGGGACATGGAGCAGTCCACAGTGTTTGGGCAGCTGTGGCCCCAGGCTAGGAAGGGTATGCCTGGTCTCATCCAAACCCATCTCCAAAAAGAGTTGCCGGCCCTGACAGTAAAGTGGAGAAATATCTCTCCTTATGAGTTTTACCTGAATTACGGTGTCAGTAAGACTGGTAGTGCATGTATTGTAAGTGAAACAAAAAAGTAACGACAAAACAGAACAACAACAACAAAACACCTCCAATCAATACTAAGGAAATCCTAAGCAGAATATGCTGAATAGTTCATTTGAACTGCCCTTCCCTAGAAGGTCAGCCACTGAGAACAGAGGGCAGGGCTGCGACACTCCTGGGTGCGATAAATCAACCTTAAGCTCCAGACACAGTGCGACAGCTACTGGGGATAAACTAAGTTTAGAGAAGCACTTTTTACTTTTTGAACAAAACTGATTAGATGATCACTGAGATAGAGACTGTCTCATTTCTACTGTACTTTCAAAATGTTGAGAACAAAAAAATCACAACGTAAGACTTTCTCCCAAGTATACACCAAACATTTAAAAGGTTCTCTGACTCATCTTCTAAGTTAATTTTAGTAATATTTTGTTGACAACACCACATTTCTAGACTTACAGGTTTCGTTTTATTCAGTAACAAAAGAAAACTTAAAATGTATAGCATAATTATTCTCATAGAATTTTCTTTTATAACTAAAGTAAAAAAGTTCAAAATGAAAAGTCATTATATTCTTCAGCATTTTAAAATCCAACTGAATAGCTTTTAATGAGAGATATACTGAATACGTGAATCTACAATGCTAAAGCTTTGGGAGCTCTGTCATATCAGGGGCATATGAAAAGTATAATGTAATCAAAATGTGTGGGTTTTTCTTCTCTTTTTTAGCCTCGGAAGAAAGCAACCATCAAGGAAGATTAATATTCTCATGTCATTATCATAAATGTAAATCCAAAATGCAAGAATGAAAAAGCAGCTAATGCAGCTGAAAATTTACATCATTCTCTGTTAAAAATAAAACACTCATTTCATATCACCAAATATCTTGCACCTGTGATTGGTCTAAGACATGTATGAGGAACAGATTTTCTCTGTGGCCTAATCTAGCTTTGCCAATAAAGCGAACGATCTCCCCCAGGAAAGCTATTTAACCTCTCTTTAATTCATTTGCCTGATATAGATGATTTTTTGTTACTTATGAGGCTAACAGGTGATAAAAAAGAGATTATCAAGCAAAGTCTATAAAAATGCATTTACACAAAAAATAGACAAGAATCACTGTCTTTTGAAGCATAGTCTCTTACATTTCTCTTCTTTTGATGTCTCTGTGAAAACGGCTGTCCACAGCCCCACTCTCAGCACTCACACAATAATGCTTTGATAATTCTATATATGTAGGTGTATTCATGTGGATGACAAGTACCCTGGGTGGCCAGGAAATTATTTCCCAATAATGAATCTTTTAGCCTATCTGTTAGACCATCTTCTGGTCATTATTTGTACTTAGTATTTATTCATATCACTGTCTCTTTGATTGAAATATGAGCAAAACATTGCCAAGCCTGAGTCCTATGACATCTTGCTGGACTATCTGCTATGAGAGCTTTTCTAGTCCAGTTCTTGAGATAGCTTTAATTTATATCCTTGAAACTTCTTTTATATTGTCTTAAGAATGACACTTTCTCTAAAGTTCACCTAATGCCAATGGCTTTAGAAGTCTAGTGCCATCCATTTTCTCCCTATGTCCAGGACCACTGCATTCTGATGAGCAAGTATGGGAAATCACTGCCTCTAAATCTTTGACATCACAGAATTTATCTTGACATTTGATGTGAAATATAGTATAACGGTACGATAAATGAAACCTGTCTAAGAAATGAAAATGACACTGATAAGGATCCAGGTATTAGACCCATATAACACAGGTGACAGTACCATGGCTCTGCAGGCCTTGAGAATGGGTTCAACTAATGATGGATGGCACTGGTTGAACGTGCTAATCTGCCAAATGAGACACTAAATTCTTGGTGTAATTTTCTATTTCTTTAAGCTTAGTATTTGAAGGCTACAAATCACCAACATTCATCCTTATACTTAATCAGTACACTAGCAATGTGAATCCAGGTATACGAGAAGTATGTTGCATCCAATAGGCTGATAGACAACTTCTGCTTCTACTAGAAAAACTTTATGGCACCAACACAGCAACCATCTTCAATAGAAGTGCCACACTCTAAAGGTTGGGAGCTCTGGTTCCAAACCAGGCAGCTAGATTTTAATTCTAGCTGTGTAGGATTGAACACATTACTTAAACTACCTATGGTTCCATCTCCTCATCTGTAAAACAAGGTTGTTGTAATAATTTAAAGCTTTTAGAAAAGTATGACATGAAGTAAGCCTTTAGGAAGCATTAGCTATCATTATTGTTATTATATTTATTTATTCCACCGATATTTACTAAATATCTAAGGTGATAGGTACATTTCTAAGCACTTGAGATAAAATAGTGAACAGAGCAAATATCCCTGGCCTCATGGGGCTTACAGTGTAGACTGTGTGTGTGTGTGTGTGTGTGTGTGTGTGTGTGTGTGCGCGTGCGCGCGCAGTGGAGGCAGAGAGCCAGAAGAAGAAGGACAAAAAACAGTGAATATAAACAAGGAATATATAAATATATTTTATACATATAATATAAAGTAAACCATACACTAAGGACAGTCGTTAGCCACACTGAGTTCGGGGGAGGCACAAACACAGGAGAGGAAATAACGACCAGTGTAAAGGCCTTAACGTAGAAATGTGTTCAAGAAACAGTAAGGTGTGTTGACGAGGACTTATGTTTTATTCTGTGTCACACGAGAAGCCAGTTAGGAAGGTTTTGAGCAGAAGAATAACATGCTCTATCTTGAGAACAGACTATAATGGAGCAAGGAGAGAAGCAAAGAGACTACAGATGAGTGACTACAGTAATCCAGACAGAAGATGCTGGTGGTTTAAAGCAGGTTGATGGCAGGTGGTAAGAAGTGATCTCATCCTGGACAAATTTTGAAGGAAAAACACCAGCATTTCCTGTTACCTGTGTGTGCTTAGACAAAAGACGACTCCAACGTTATAACTGATAGAATGTGGAGTAAAAATTTAGTTAAAGTCAAAATTTGTAGTAAATATACATAACGCAGTATTATAGTAATATAAATATATAATATTTACATTCAATTATGGATACATAAAATTAAAACTAAATTTACATATACAGTTATATATTTGGGTTTATTAAAATAGGTCACTAAAATGATAACATGTACTTTAATTATAAAAGAGATAAGCTATATTATTTGTCCATCAAGTTCTATTCTCTTTTCACATTTTCTCCTTTGGATGATTCATACTCTTAAATTCAACAGCTCATCTGTATGAAAGACCCTTCTCAGACAGGTCTATATTTTGACATCTTATGGAGTAACTAATTGGATATACCTAGTTGAAAGTCCTAACACTCTAAAATCAAATTTTTTCAAATAAATGTCAATATTCCCCACACAAACTAATTTATCTTTGCCAGACTTCCATGCTTCTATCAATAATACAACCATTCTTCTAATGATCTAAGTTTCAACTCTGATGTCTCTGCCTACATCAATCATAAAGCCAGTGAACACTTCTTATTCTATATTTGCCATTTTTCTGTTACTTTGACACAAGTGATTCTGTCTGAACGCTTATCATATCATGCTTGGATTATGGGCACTCTAATATTTACTCTCCAATCTCTCACTTCTGGTTAAATCTACCAAAATCACCACTCTCATGAGTCTATTGCTCACAAACCTTTGAAAATTTAAAATTGCTTACAGGCCACTCAAAGCCCTTGGCAATATAAGTCAAATACCTTTGAATCAATCAATTGATCAATCCAACAAATATCTATTCAGTACTTGACAGTAAGAGATACTGTACTCCATAAAATGAGAAAGGCAAATAAGTATAAAACATGGTGTTTTTGCTCAAAAGGAAACAGTATACATGCATAAAGAGATATCTAATCACAAAGGCAAAATAAAATGAGGGCACTGTGCTTAACACTCTAGATTAAGTAGATCAAGATTTGAATCTGTGCCTGAGCTGCTTCCTTTGTAAATTTCCTGAGAACTGCTATAGGATTAAACAGATCATAAATTAATAAAATTAGCTATTGAGTTGCATGGTGTTTAGTAAGGACTCTATCATTTTGGCTACGTATTCAGTGAGTTCTAGAAAAACACAAAAGGTGAAATTACTGTAGGCTGAAATGGAAGAAAAACTGTAAGCAGGATGTTTCAATGTAGATTATGTTGAGATAAGTTAGGGATATTGGGAGAGAATTTTAAACAGGCAGAATGTGACAAGGAAATTAATAGAGGACAAGAGGCAAAGCTGTTTATCTGATATTATTGGGAAGGGGTTTGTTGGGAGACATGATTGGGATGTCAGATTATGCACCATTTTTCTCACACTATTTCTATCAAAAAAAATTACGTTTCAGTAAAAACTGTCTCTTCATGGTTCCCAAATATCCTGTGCTCATCTCCACCTCTATATAGGTTCTTAAGGCTGTTCCATATTCTTTCCTGACCCATACAAAGGAGTGCTCTTTATTCTTACTGGTTAACCAAAATTCACCTTGATTTTAAGGTCAACTCAAATTCCACCTCTTTTAATAAAACTTTCCCTGATAATTTTGCGTCAGGGAAATACTTATTGCTCTTAAAGTATTATAATACTTACTGTCTATAATGTTTAATCTGTATCTTAGTCATATATAGATTTATTCATGTGAGTTTTAACTCCAGAATCCCATCTGTTTCAGGAAAAAGGATATATTATTTATAGAATATAAACAGAAAACATATCTGTTGCTTTAAAAAAGAGAACAGGCTTCAAAAACTTGCTTCAACATATTTTAGAACAATTTAAATACAAAATACATTTAAACTCTAAAGTAAAATCTGTAAAAATATGTATATTTAGCATAAGGCAGGGATTTCTTAAAAATCTACATCTACTAATAACTATATTTTTTTAACTTCTCAAATGAACCTAATATTGAAGTTAAATTCCTCAATTGGCATGAAGAACATTTAAACTCAGGAAATTATATATATAATTCTTAGAGAAAAAGAGTGATGATTTCAACAATTATATAGTGAATGTCATTTAAAATTAATAAAACCAGAATTTACTCTTTTAAGATTTATACCAAGATCATTAAATAATGGGTTTTAAGTGAGCAGTTTTGTGCCAACAATTTTTTTTGACAAATAAATATTGATATTTGGTGGTTACTAGTATGTACAATAAGCACATAACTTTAAAAAAATCATATTTCTCTAGAGATTTCAAAAGCGTATTCCATCATTAGCAATTATGCATTGCAAATGCATCAGTATATTACAAAGGAGTACTTGTATGCACTCAATAAATTTTTACACACAAATTGGTTTTGTGGTATATACTTTCATTTTTAAAACACTGGCTAACTTTTCTTTATAGATTTAAAAAATCTTACATTAGCTTGCAAATATTAAAATCAAAACTTAACTTCACTTATTGAGAGTGTGTGACACTGTAAATATACCTTCTCTAAAGAGTAAGAGTAACTTCTAACTATGGCTTTTTTTTTTCAATTGGCTAATTCATAAGAAATCTCTTAGATTTGTCCTTAATCAGAAATACATATTAGAAGAAAAAAGGCGTTCACAAATTTTCCATTGGAATATTTAAGCACAGTCAAAATTCATCTTAAATTATAGATTTAAGATCTTTGCACTTCTTGGTATATAAATTACACGTTTATACAAGAGAGGCATATTTTCAAAGAACTATTATTTGGAAAAATAAGCAGAAACAAATGAGAGTCTTTTCATCATCTCTATAGTAAAATATTTCCATGAGTTTTCCACATTTGTTCATGTGAAATCTGGAAGCACATTTTTGTAAAATGGAACACTGCAGGAGAAATATGAAATAATTTTTTTACTGATTCTTAATAAAACTAAATATATTGAAAGAAACAAACTAGCAGGTAGAGAAAGAGAAATTGCATATTTACCATTCAGGCTAAGAAGGAAATATAACCTGGAATTTATTTATTCAATATTGAAATACCTACTTTGGATTAATACCTGACACTTTAAGATGGCTCACAACTTTTCCTTAGTATAATTACTTCAGAACCATGATGCCATCAACTCTAAAGTCTCTCTTTGATGAGCTTTTCCAGCAGTTATGGTTTACCAAATGTAACTAAAAATGTACTACCTGTATTGTAGAAATCTGTGGCAATTAAAACATTTTATTGCTGGGAAGAAGCTATGTTTTATTTCTCTATCTCTGGATGACAGCATAATAACTTCAAAAAACTTGAGCTTCAAAAATGAAAATTTCAAAACAAAATAATTCTATATTTGATATACTTTTTACATATATTTACTTTATAAATTAATTATCCATCCTTTATAAATGTTTGAGCTAAAGGGCCACAAAAACAATTCAATTCTCATATTCCCAACAATGGAACACTTTTAATAATGATATCACCCAGAATGTGAATAACACTTTAAGATGTACAATGCAATTTATTCAAGCTATCTGACTCAAAACATCTTACCACCATAAGAGCATCTCATTCTGAAAAAGCTAGGTGGAAGTTACTGAAAGTTATTGTTAATTGTGAACAACTGCAATAGCCTCAATGAGGAGGCAATTTCCATTACAGTATACTTTCACTAAAACAAAATTTAATCAGTCAGACATTAATACGCAATTTGTACTTTTAATAATAAGCACTTTTCAAATGGGACCAAGAGCAAGAATAAGTGACGAATAGTTTTTGTAAGAAATACTTTAACAACTGCTTCAATTTAATAGTAATGCTCTCTTAAGGGCTGAATTGTATCCCCCTACAAATCCATACGTTGAATTCCTGACCCTCAGTCCCTCAGAATGTGACTATATTTGGAGACAGTCTTTAAAGAGGTAATTAACATGAGGTCATTAGGGTGGGCCCTAATGCAATATGTCTGGTGTCCTTTTAAGAGGAGGAGATTAGAACACAGACATGCACAGAGGGAAGACCATGTAAAGACAGAGGGTTGCCCTGCAGGCAACTAGAAGCCAAGCAGAGAGGCCTCCGAAGACAGCCACCCTGCTGACACCCTGACCTCAGACTACTAGCCTCCAGAACTCTGAGAAAATACGTTTTTGTGCTTCAAGCTACCCAACCTATGGCACCTTGTTGTGGTAGCCCTAGCAAACTAATACATGTTCCAATGGACAAAAATTGTTAGTTTTCTTAAAATCTTTTAATTGTTGACACTGATAGTTGAAGATCTCACTGTCAGCTTCTTTTTGAACAACAATAGCAATATTTCATTTTGATTTTACTCTTAAAAGTGTAATATGAATTTTGCTTACAAACACATAAACTATAAACATATATACATATTTACAAGCAGACATGTAGAAAAGCAATAGGAAAGATCCACACAAACTATAAGCCATTGTTTCCTGTGAAACAAATTTTACAAATTGAGAGTAGTGAAAGGAGGATTGTATATTTTATTTTATACAGTTCTATATTATTTGAATCTTTTGCAATGTTCATAAAGAAGTATTTGCAGATTATTTGGGGTCAACATGCTCTTTTAAAGAAAGGCAAAAGTATTTACTCTCTTCCTCAAGTAGTTTATAATATTCTAGAAAAATAAGAATTGCTTACAAATGCTGAGGACAAATCAAGTTTTAAAAATAACTGAAAAATGTCCATCTGATCCAACAGTTACCTGGAAATACTCAGCCACCTTAGCAAGTGTGATTTTCAGTGGTGTGATGGGTACAGGAGCCAGACTGAAGAGCACAGGGGAGAAAACAGGAAATGAAGTCACTTCGTGGACACAGGGTACTCTTTGCTATCTCACGTAGGAAATAAGGTCATTTAGTCAGTGTGAATACTAGGAGTACCAGTAGGAAACTTTAGGAACAAATACTGTGGAATACATTAAATCAAAACTTTATGAGTTTTCCACACTATTTTACAAGGAGCAGCCAGGTAGACAGTAGAGCTTAACAGGATTGGGGATTGGCAAGGAGGATATGGTTGAAAAAGAGCATGGAGACCCCGAAGAGAGGCTGATGTTAGTGTCCTTGGGAGACCAGTTCAGTCCCTTAAAAAAAGGAGATAGAATAGGAAAATAGGAGAAATCTAAGAAAATGGGTAATGAATGAAGATAAGAATATATAGAAATAAGGGGCTGGTCCAGTGGCGCAGTGGTTAAGCACACACGTTCCGCTTTGGCGGCCTGGGGTTTGCCAGTTTGGATCCCTGGTGCAGACATGGCACCGCTTGGCACGCCATGTTGTGGTAGGCATCCCACATATAAAGCAGGGGAAGATGGGCACAGATGTTCGCTCAGGGCCAGTCTTCCTCAGCAAAAAGAGGAGGATTGGTGGCAGATGTTAGCTCAGGGCTAATCTTCCTCAAAAAAAAAAAAAAAATGCAGAAATTAGAGAAAAGAAGAAACTGAATTCAATTATATTAATTTCAAGCTTGAGATCTTGGTTTTGGAATTGTTACAAGTTTGATGAGGTTTCAAGTAGTTCCCAAATGAGCAGTTTAAGTGGAATGGATAGGTAGGTTATAGAATTTAAGGAGAAAAATGATAATATGGATCCAGTGTGCTAAAAGAATCAACAGCATGATTGAACAAAGGGAGTAAAAAAAAAAGATTTTATCATGTCTGAAGACAGAAGAAGGAATTAGATAACCTTTAAAAGTCCTTTAAGACCCTCTAATCTTATTTTTCAAAGAAGTTACTATATGATTGTCTTCAGTAGTGTACAAAATAAAAAATAGATGACACTTCCCAAAACGAGTATAAATGACACACAGAATACAATCCTAAGAAACAAAAAATATAACGTCATTTAGAGAAACTGTGCAAATCAAATTAATGGCTTTTTTTCTCTTGAAAATATTAAAAAGTGAAGGACTGAACAATTATAATTTATCCTACTTAATTGGAATTAATATATCATAAGATAGCTTCTGCAATGTTTTCCTTTAACAAATCACAACAATATGTATTCATAAAGTTAGTTTCTTGTTTATGATTTCCTTTCAGTTCCTAAAAATATAGTAAAAACTTGACTTTATCAAACTGGAGGGAGAAGGAAGGTATAAACTTTAAAATAGATTCTCAAATTGAATAACTCTGTCAACTAAAATTTCTCAAGTGGAAAGCTTGCTTCAGTAAACAGATGAAATATATTGGCAATTAGCATCATCCTTATGGATATAAACAATCAAGGTCCTATTGTTCACTAAAAGGTATTTTCTGGAACAAAGTAAACAAGACTCAGACAAATCTGTTTATAGCCTTGATTAGCTTAGTAAACCAGGACTGCACAGTACAATGGTAAACTTATCTAAAGAGGATGCTAAACGATCATAAATTCTAAAATGGACTCCTTAATTAATGTTTAAAGCAATTAAAAATATACATATATATTTTAATCTGAAACCTAGTAACCTCTTTTTTGAACTAAGCTTTTGGTTTAGAAAGAGTAAAATGATCAATGGCACAGATACTTGAAATTAAGCTTATCCTCTCAATGCTCCACATCAAATCTGAAGAAAAATAGAATCTTCTATGCCTAATGTGCTAATTCTGGAATCCCACAAGAGAAGGGAGAGATCCCATAAAATGTAATCTTAGAGCTTAAGGAGTTCAACCCTGAGGAGAAACTTAGAAGAATTCTTCAGAAGAAATTTTTCATGACGTTTTATAGCCAAGGAGAAAGGTGGTAGGGAGGGGAGATGACAAGAAAACAAGGGAGGGAGAAGAAAAAGGAGGCAGTAGTTTCGGAAATAGTGTTTGTTATATCTGCATTAGCAGAAGCAAGCCTGGATTTAGGGCAGAAGTTCTTAAATTTACTGTACCCAAGGCTCAGGAACCCCTTGAGGGTCGGGTTGAGGGGGTGGATTAGTTACTGATCACAGGGTAGTATGCAGTGGCTTCTAGAATGCAGCTTACATTCCATTTCTTGATCTGGTACTGGTTGTATAGGTGTGTTTTCTTCATGAAAATTAACTAAGCTGCACACTTATGATTTGTGCATTTTTCTAAATATATGTAATGTTTCTACAGAAATTTCACTCATAAATAAACAAATAACCTAGGAATTCTGCTAAAAGGGTACATTTCTGGATCCCATTTTCTGGAATCTGCATTTTAACAAGTCCCTGGGTGGTGTGTGCAGCCAATCTCCAGAATATAACCAGGAAAAACAACAGTTGAGAAGTTTGAAAGTAATTTCTTTTTCCTGCCACAAGCATTTCTGGGCCATTCAATGACTCTGCTGATTTTAAACAGTTGTCCAGCAAGCAGATTGATTATTGACTACAGAATGAGGGCTAACTTTAGGTCAGAACTCAATTCCACTCTTTATTTTATTTAAAAAACACCAGGCCCTATACTAGATAACACAAAAATGAGAAAATCATAGTTTCTGCCTTCAAGAAGTTTATGATCTAGTTTAAATAAGTATACATTGTCCAAAATACAAAACAAACAAAAAGATTAAGTGGTACCAAATAAAGCACTAATAAAAGTAAGAGGAAGAATGGAGAAGCAGACATGGTTTCTTGGAAGATATGATCAAAACTAGATAGAACTTAAAGTAAAATTTCAACAGACAGAGGAAAAAGGAGAAAACAGTCCAGAAAGCGCAGGTTGGGGTGCACTAAGATAAGGAACAGTATGGACTGTGCACAGGCCTACCGGGAAGGAAGGAGAGAGCGATGAGGCTAGAAATGTAAGCTGTCACTCATTTGCAGGGGCCTTGGATAAAAGGCAGACAGAGCTACACCTAATTTTAACTTTATAAGGAAGTCACAGAAGACTTTTGAACAGAAAGGAGACATGATTGTGTGGCATTTTAGAAAGCTGAACCTGGAAGCCATCCATTTAGCAGACTGCAAAGAGAGAAAGATGAAGGTGAGTCCTCACGCTACATTACAGTGATTGTGAATCTAGGCTACGCAGTTAGGTAGATCTAGGTTCCACCGCAACTCTACTTTGATCCAACTACTTAACCTCTCTGAGTTACAGTTCCTCACTTGTAGCTGGGGGATAACGTGACCACTTCATATAAGGTACTGTGCAGACTAAAGGAGATCACATGTAAAGCTCCTCACACATTAGAAGTAGTTCATCGGCATCAGCCACTTTTTCACATCACCCATGCTTTCCCTGTGCTCTTAGATACAGTACACTGAGATGGCTCACATGAATTTGGCCTGGAGCTAAATTCTGATAGGAAAAATAAAGGATAAGGCAGAGGGAAAAAAATGAAGAAGGTATAAGGTAAACGGAGGAAGATGGATTAACCAGATCTAGTTTAACATGCCAAAGGAGCACTGGGAAATATATGAAACAGACCAAACTACACGAAATCCAGCTTCTCTAGTAGCACTTGCTCTCATTATCTCAGACTTGGATTTGGGCAAAAGCTTTCAGATTGGCTTTCCTCCAATATTATTTTTTGTTAGACAATAATAGAACTGTATATTGCCGTCAAGCTAATATTACTAAAAGAAAACTCTTTTTTTCAACGGCAAGCAATTAGCTGGCCAGTCCTGCGGTCTAGCGGTTACAATTCGGCACTCTCATCATGATGCTCCAGGTTCCTTTCCCACAGTCAGGGAACCACTCTCCCTGTCTTTCAGCTGTCATACTGTGGTGGCTGTGTGTTGCTGTGATGCTGAAAGCTATGTCACCGGTATTTCAAATACCAGCACAGTCACCCATGGTGGACAGGTTTCAGCAGAGCTTCCAGACTAAGACAGACTAGGGAGAAGGACCTGGCCACCTACTTCCGAAAACTTGGCCTTGAAATCTCTATGAACAGCAGTGGAGCATCATCTGATACAGCACCAGAAGGTACGAGGATGGCACAAAAAGACAGGGCAGGGTTCTGCTCCCCTGTACACAGGGTCACTAGGAGTCAGAATCCACTGGACAGCACTAACAACAACAAAAACCAATCAGCTATGCAGGTAACCAATCTGCCTACCTGACCTTCCAAGCTAGATTATGTTGGCTGAAATATACCTTTCCAAACTGAATAGAATCTAACATTTGGCTGCCTTCTCTTTTCTAGTCAGGCTCTCTTTCCTGTATAACACACAATTTTCATTTCTTCCTTCCTGTCTTAATGTATGATCACCTATCATTTGAAGTGCCTTCTATCCTCTTTTGAACCAACTTAAATATGGCTTATCAAATCTAAATTAAGTACTACTTTCTCAGTGAAGCTTTTTATAGCACTCAACTCCACACAAATCTCTTTCTAATCTGAAACTCTAAAGTATTTATAAGTCAGGACCACTAAGCTTATACTTGCTTATATACTGATTTGGATTGTTTTCTGCTTCACTTTTATATGACTCCAAATGTTTTGTGAAGTTCTTGCAACAGGACCATGATTGTGAATATTAATCTCCAAAGTACACAGGATAATGCCAGACAGAAAGCATCCCTAAATAACTGCTGATTAATTGTTCAACGAAATTCTCTCTTAAAATTCAATGTTCTCTTTCCTCCCCCAGCAAAATTCTTAGTTATGGCATTCATTATCAACTTACCTCCTAAGCCAATCTCAAAATCATCTCAATCCTCTCTTCTTAACTCTGGTTATTCTACCATATGAGAAGTTCTATCATTACCAGTCTGGAGTCACCACCACACTTTTTGTTCAAAGCACCCATCATCTGTTGCCTCAGTCTCCAATCTAGTCTGCCAATGACTAGTTTTACACGTCACTTGCCTAAAATACAAATCTGCCCATGCCACTCAAAGTCTTATAGGCTTCTGGCAGCCAAATGCCTACAGAAAACAGTCTAAACATGTTAGTATGGCACACAAGGCTTTTCCAAATCTGTGCCGAGCAACTTTCTCAGCATCACCCGAACAGGACTCAAATCACTCTAAATTTATTACCCTGAACTTTCCAATACATTTTCATGCCTTTATGCTTTTTATTATATTATGCTACTTTGCCTAGTAAAGTGGGTCAAATAGTGCCCCTTCAAAATTCATGTTCACCCAAAAAAGCACAATGTGAGCTTATTTGGAAATAGGGTCTTTGCAGATGTAATTAGTTAGGATTGAGAACATACTGGATTAGGGTGGGGCCTAAACCCAACAAAAGTATACTTATAAGAGATAGAGAAACACAAAGAAGAAGGCGATGTGAAAGCAGAGGCAGAGATTGGAGTGATGCATTTGTAAGTCATTGAATGCCAAGGATTGCCAGGAATCACCATAAGCTAGGAGAGACACATGGGATGGTTTCTCTCTCAGAACCTCCCGAAGGAACCAAGCCTGCCAATGTCTTGGTTTCAGACTTTTGGTCTCTTGAATTGTGAGAGAACAAATTTCTACCCAGTCTTAGGCACTTTGTTATGACAGCTCTAGAAAACTAATACACTCAGTTATCCATTTGTCAAAATCCTACTTAAATTTAAAGATCTGGACTAGCCCATTTCTCTTTCCTCATCTCCTGCAGATTCATCCAGGCAGTGGGCTGTTGCTCCGTCTTTGCTCCCACAGAAATATATTCAACCCTACATTTAATCATAAATGACTTGCATAGTTGTTGTCTATTTAAATGTCATTGTCCCTTTGGGTCTGGGAGCATATCGAGAGAGAAAACTAAGTCATTCGTTCTTTGATTTCAGTATTTAGTAGTGCTTGACAGAATAAATCACCAAGAATTAGTTGCTAAGAAAATCAGAACTATAGGTTTAAAAAATAACATAAGCCATAAAACTTTACAAACTTTTATATTGTATTCAATACCATCATTACAAGACATATTACAGAAGTTCAGGACAGGAAACAAAAGCCAAACATCTTTAACCTAATTTCAGATTTTTTTAAATGAGAATTTAAAGCTTTTGAGAAGAGCGTGGCAAAAGCATTTTTCAGCTGTATATGCATTTACATTAACCTATTCTCTAGTTCAATTATTCTACGCAGGCACTATGAAAGTAGCTGAATCTCAAAGAAAATGATACTATCTTACATAAAATTAGGTTAGTTTGACAGACTTTTAATATAATACTAAACAATGGTGTCAAAGCTTTGAGAGAAATAACAACTCAAAAGGAAAACAACATCAGTATTCAGAAAAAAATATGGAGTCTAAAACTCATGAAATATACTTCTTTTATAGTTAACAGGTGATGATTTATAATTCATATGCTTCAATGGTGAGAACTAGCATTCTTCTAGTTACTATAGTTTTAATGTTGCTCTGGATGGCTGAATACATTTCACGAGTTCACCTACAACTTATCCCAAATTTAAAAGCACAAAATAGTGGAATAAAGAGTAGAATAAAACTGACAATTCATATATGCTTCTTTAGAAGTACTTTAGCCAGCTCTGGTGGTCTAGTGGTTACAATTTGGTGGCCTGGTCTCATTTCCTGGTCAGGGAACCACACCACTCGTCTGTCACAAAACTAATGAAATAAAGCCACAAAAGATGAGAGGCCAACTTGCTATACGGCTTTGCACAAATCACTTAACCTCTTTGATTCCAAGTTTCTTTACCTAAAAATTTAAATGACTGGAGTAAGGATCCTTCCCATTACAGAATTCTATGATAAAAAGTTTAATCACATAGGATCAAACAATGCACGTTCTCTCTCTTCCCAAGCATCATAAATCTGCTGCAAAAGAAAGCGGGGTGGGGGGAGGGAGACAGAGACACTGGGATAGAGAGTGGGGGAAAAAAGGAGGAGGGAAGAGGAAGGAAAAGAAAGGAGATGTCCTCTAACCAGCATTCATGCTTATCTTGGTACCGCTCCTGGGCAGTGTTTCTGAACTGGGATGCAAAATTTCATATGGGGCAATTCATTTTTTTAACTATTTTATTGCGGTCATATTGGCTTATAACATTGTGCACATTTCAGGTGTACGTTACATTTCAGTTTCTGTGTAGACTGCATCGTGTTCACCAGAAATAGTCTAGTTTTCAGCCATCACAATACATATGTGCCCCTTTACCCCTTTCGCCTTCCTCTGACCTCCTTCCCTTCTAGTAACCACCAATCTGTTCTCCTTATCCATGTGTTTGTTTATCTTCCACATCTGAGTGAAATCATACAGCATTTGTCCTTCTCTGACTTATTTCGTTTAGCATAATACCCTCCAGGTGTATCCATGTTGTTGCAAATGGCATGATTTTGTCTTTTTTTTTGAGGAAGATTGGCCTAGCTAACATCTGCCGCCAATTCTCCTCTTTTTGCTGAGGAAGACTGGCCCTGAGCTAACATTCATGCCCATCTTCTTCTACTTTATAAGTGGGACCACAGCACAGCTTGACAAGCGATGTGCAGGTCTGCACCCGGGATCCGAACCAGCGAACCCCAGGACGCCGAAGCAGAATGTGTGAACTTAACTGCTGCGCCACTGGGCTGGCCCCATGATTTTGTCTTTTTTTATGGCAGTTCTTAATGTGAGTGAGTGTCGTACACACTGTAGAACATTTTGCTTTGATCCTTGGTCACTAAATGTCAATCACTGTGAAATAAAAAACACTTCCCTGCACTTCCAAAATGCATTTCTGTGTGGGGAAGGAGGGAGCAGTCTGTGTCCTGGGGAGAACCAGTGTTAGAATCTACATTATTAGTTGCCATAAACTGAATGAAAACTAAGAACCGCTAAAGCTACATGGCGATCTTTTTTTAAAAAGTGCTTCTTTAAAAATGTCAGTTCATCTCACTCCTCTTTTAATATGCTCCAACGGCTTCCACCCCACTTAGATTAAAATCCAAAGTCCTTACCATAGGTTACATGGCCCTACAAGGTATCATGCCAACCCCCACTCCTGTCCCTGGAGCCCTGCTATCACTCTAACATCAGCCATCACTCCCTCCCTCCCACTCAGTACTGCAACCACACTGGCTTCCTGGCTGTTCCTAAAAAATGTTAAGTATATTTCCATCTCAGAGCCTTTGCATTTGCTGTTCCTTCCTTCTTCCACGTATTAGGACAAATCACTTTCTCGTTTCTTTCAGGTCTCTGTTCAAATGACCCCTTGTCAGATAGGCCTTCTCAGAACTATATAAGAAAGCATTCCTCCAAATCTCCCATTGCTCTGCTTTTTACCTCAAGGTACTTACTACCACCTGACACATTTGCCTTTTCATCGTTTGTTTCCCCTGACTAAGATGAAAGCTTTTACAGGTTAGGAGCTTTATCTATTTTGTTTACTGCTTAATTCGCGGCGCCCAGCCAAGATCACTTAACAGCCTGACTAGAACATTATCTGGCACATGGTAGACATTCTTTAAATGACTTCTGTTGAATGAATAAATGAATGAACAAATGAATACAAAGCTGCCCAAAACTGTTATTTTCAGCATCACTAATAAATATAAAATACATATATGTTAAAAACAAGACTGAAACTTCAAATTCTCCAACTCAGTTGCAACCCAAAGGACACTAAATTTGAAGAAATTCCCACTTAAAAGAGTTCAGAAAAAGAAATGAATAGTGTAGGGTAGTTGGAATATATTACATACGTCTCTGGATATTTTTACTGAACAGAATGCTTTTGAGACTCAAGATGATGTGTAAAACGTCTTGTGAGTAAATATATTTTTATTATTAAAACTTTTAAGCCATAGACCAATATATTAAAAGTAGCCTTTCAGGAAGGAAGTTAATGTTTTAGTAGGTATAGATGGTATTTGGGGGTGAGGGGGTGGTTGGTGGTTCAGTGTAGAAGTCGGTGCACGGAGATGTTCAACTCCCCACAGTGTCAGCAGACAATCTGTTAATAAAGCAAAGCTAAACGTATTAGAACTCACTGCAATAGGAACGTCTCTGCTGCGTCTTGGAAGTAGGAAGTAGAAGGAGGATACGCAAAGGATCTTGGGATCTGGACGTACGTGGTTTAAGGTGGGCTTTTCAAGGCAGGCAGCTATTTGGGTTAGGCAAATTGTTTTTATAGAATAGTTTAGGTTTGCTGGACACAGCGAGGCACAAATCTTAAAGTCAGCTGTTTGTCTGGGTGTGCAGACTATTGTTTCTGATAAACTGATCTGTAAAATTTCCTGAAGCAAACAGTGAGGTTATTTAGTCAGTTACTTACTTAGTTTTGGTTTATAATCTTATCTTCACTAAGCAAAGTTTCCTTTGAACAAACTAAGTCATGCTGACACCAATGGTCTCAGTTTTGAGAGGTAAGTTAAAAGGCTGTTGATGAATTACAAGTTATTAAGACTGCAATCAAGGCTAATAGCAATGCATGAAAATGCAAGAACCATTATTATAAGGAACCAATAGGGGGTGTGCGGAGTAAAAATAGATTCTGTTTTCAGGGCCTGATAGGGCTTATTTTTGTAGATTGTTTACTTTGGCATTTATTCGTCAAAGACTTTTCATAGATCTGATAGATGGAAGGGACTCTAGGAGTTATCAAAGATAGAATCCTCTATTTGAGTAAGAAACCCTTTTATAACATCTATATTAAATAATAGTTTTTGAGCCTTTCTTAAACAATTTAGATGACACGGGACTTGCTTTCTCAGGAGGCAGCCAATTTTAGCTTTATTTGATGGGAAGATGTTTCTTATAGTGAGTTGAAAACTATTCCTTCAAAATGCCTAATGCCAGCATTCTCCCTCCCACCCCCTGGAATCTCATAGAACAAGTGCCTTCTAAGTTCCATGTATCAGCTGAACAAATATTTGAGGTGGGTTATCATTATGAACTCTTTTCTAGGCAACCTTTTTCTAGTTCCTTCAACTGTTGTTACGTGGCAGACTAACTCCTCACCATCAGGTCCCTATTTTCTGTTTTGCTCTCCAGTTTGTGTCTCTCTCAGTAAGTGCAGAGTTCAAGTGTGGATATTCTCCAGGTGTGAGAGGAGTAGAAGTAGTACCTTTATTTCTCCAGGTGTGAGAGGAGTAGAAGTAGTACCTTTATTTCTGGGTACCAGACTTATATTACTTAAAAAAACAAACACAGGGCTGGCCCGGTGGCGCAGCGGTTAAGTTCGCACGTTTTGCTCCAGCAGCCCAGGGTTCACCGGTTTGGATCCCTGGTGCAGACATGGCACCACTCATCAAGCCACGCTGTGGCAGGTGTCCCACATATAAAGCACAGGAAGATGGGCATGGATGTTAGCTCAGGGCCAGTCTTCCTCAGCAAAAAGAGGAGGATTGGCAGCAGATGTTAGCTCAGGGATAATCTTCCTCAAAAAACAAAAACAAAAACAAAACAACAACGGTAGCAAAAACAAAACTTTCTCTTCGCTCTTCTAATAGCTCCATCAGACTGTGGACCTTATGGGTCATTTAGTTTCAGCACTACTAGGCAGAGTTGAAGATAACAGGTACGAGTTCCAGAGAGGTAGGCTAAACTACCTTTTGAGGGCATAATACTTGGAAGGATACTGTCCCTACTCAATAATTTAGAAATGAATATCTGCTCTTTGCTTCCTATCTGTACTGTCTAAACGTGAACAGTGTAAGAGTATTTGTCAGGAGCCTGTGTAAGCAAAAACCACACTTCCGCAAGTTAAAGGAGAAAATTTAGCTGTATTTCTGAAGGAATCCTCCCTCCATAGTGGTTTCAAAAAAGAGTTTAGAGAAATAATGCTCAGGGAAGCCCAAACAAAGAGAGTGCTTTTGGATTTCTTATTTTCTTAAATGAACCTCTGTCTCTTGGTGATTAACTCCTAGGCAGGGGGAGGTACAACACATTTGACTCTACTGGTCCTTCCTTTTTGAAGCTGAAAACAGCTGTGCAAGGGAGGCCGCACCAAGGCAATGTGCATCGTTGGTTTAATTTAGACCCGAACAGGGAAGAACGGCTGAGATTCTTGCTTGTTGAGTCCCCAATGATGGCAGAATCTCATCCTGGTTGTACGGCTTGCTGTTATTAGGGAAGGAAGTATCTTTCTAAACTCTTTGAATTCAAGGACTTTGTAGAAGAAATAGCAGGAGACACTAGTATAGCTATAAATTTTAAAGAGCTGTGTGACTTGAGCCTAATTAATTACAGAATATGATGCTATGTAAATAAAGGTAAAATACAGGCATACCTTGTTTTACTGCGCTTCACTTCACTGCACTGCACAGATACTGCATTTTTCACAGGACCCTCCATGAGCAAAAAAGATTACGATTCGCTAAAGGGTCATATGATGGTTAGCATTTTTTAGCGATAAAGTATTTTTTAATCAAAGTATGTACATTGCTTTTTTTTGACATAATGCTATTGCACACCTAACAGACTAAACTTTAATGTAAATATAACTTTGATATGCACTGGAAAACCAAAAATTTATGTGACTTGCCTTATTGTGATATTTGCTTTATCGCAGTGGTCTGGAACCGAACCCACAGTTATCTCCGAGGTATGCCTGTATATCTTGATTGTTACAGGGATAAATTCACTTATCAAAGCTTATCAAACTGTACATTTAAGATCTGTGTATTACACTGTATATTTTACTTTCATAAAAAAGTTTAAAGAGTTAATTTAAGACTTCTGATTCTGGACAAAATGGAGTAGCTGTCTTTCTCCCTGTTCCTCCTGTTAAGTAGTACCCCAAACCTTAGATGTTCTATATAAAACAAACAGAAGAAGACTGAAAGGTAAAAAGAAGAAAGCCTAGATGCTAGGGACCTTAGGAACTAAGGAACAATACAACAATATCTCCTTGGGTTTTCTTTGCACTTCATATATCCTAGACTGGAGGATGCTACAGAAACCAGCAAGCCGGAAATATCAATGGGCAGAGACAAAAAAACCTCCAACAAAAGCCTGCTTCTTCTAGCCAAAGGACCAGGAAAGGGGTAGTCTAACAACACGAACAACTTTTAGATAAACAATCTCCCAGGTCACTCCACCCCACTCTTTCTTCAAATCATCCCACAATTTCCTACTGCCCATATAGGATTAAGAGCAAATTACCACAAGGCTTTTGAGGTGTTTCATAATCTAGCACCAAGTTACCTTTATAGCTTCATTTCTCAATACTCACAGGCACTAATCATATCAAATTACTTTCTGTTCTCTGAACAAGGCATATGGCTTTTGCTCATTCTGTCCTCTCTATCTTGAATATACTTTCCACTTGTTCTTTAACCAATGAAACTTTATTTTTCCTACAATACCCAGCCTGAGGGAAAAGGTCTTTCATTCCTCTTTACTCTGTGCTCACATACCACTTTGCTTTTATCATGATTATAGCTCTGGTCACACTGTATAAGAAACGAACTGTGTACTTACCTGCATCCCTACCTAAATTGTGAAATTCATGAACGCAAGAATTAAGCCCAGAATATTGCTTCAATGGCAGAGCAACACAGAGTGAAAGCACACAGCAGTGATTCATTGATTTGAATTGAAATGATTTGAAATGTGGGGGATGGGAATTGGCCACCCCAAGAAATGTCTCTTTGGCATGAGGATTATTTTGGGCTGGTTACTTTTAATAAACTGCAGACAGGAAAGAAACTCTGAAAAGCAGAGTTTACTTACGCTTTGTTTAGAAACATTTACATTGTAAAGGAAATCTCCATCTGCAAAGGTGTCTCTATCTCTGTACAGGGAGAAGGGGGGTGACCTTATCTCTAGAAACTCTTATCAATGCAAAAGGCAAAGACTTAAATCTGCATAATAATCTTATTCCTGTTTACTGTACTTGTCTGGTAACCTCCTGTAACTGACTCTCCCTACCCCCAACATCCTCCTTTGTCTTTAGCTGAAGATGATATTTAAGGTGGTGGCTTCGGCCATTTTGGCAAGTTGCTCAGGTTGCCTGAGCCTCTCTCGTGTATACATGTTATAAAGCTTTGTTTAATTTTCTCCTGTTATTCTGTCTCATGTGAATTTAATTTGTTCTCCAGCCAGAACCCAGAGAGGGTAGAGAAAATGTCTTCCTCCCCTACAGAAATGTAAATATTTCTGGTGGTATAGCAGGATGAATTTCATTTTTATTTGAGTCAATACCACAGGTTTCCAGGATTCTGAGATTATTAGGATTTGAGTGTATTTGGATATTTATATCATCACCTAGGCTTACTTTTGTCACTGCAATCCTGTCTCATTTTTTTATCTAAGGAATGTGCAAAGGAGAAGCTATTCAATTTCTACAACTAATAATGGATTCCATTCAAGTGTATACTATAAGTAGATTGCAATGTTAGAATGCCCTTTATGCTGACCCCAATCCTGCTTATAAAGAAAGAGCTAGCAAGATATTCTATATGGGTTTTTGTTGTTTGTGTAACTCTTGCTTTTACGGCATTTGTTGCAAGGACAACCAATCGGTCAGGGGGAAAAAAACTTTCACCTCTAACTGCTTTATAAATCACTGAATTAGATTTTTCCAGTGCCTTAGTTATGGCCTAATAGAAAGTCTATACTCCTTATAAAATGCTCTAAATCTAAAAAGCCATAAAGTGTTCCAATGGCTTGCCACTCTTGTCCAAACTCTTATAACACAGGGAATAAAGTCATGCATTATCAGAACCTAAAATTTATTAGAAAATCCAAGCATAATTAATAGGAAAGTAAGTTTCATTCTGCATTTCAGCTTCTTTCTGGAGCAAGGAGCACTATTTTAAAGTGTTTTCTCTGCAGTATTTTTCCCCAGCTTTATTGAGATATAAGTGACATATAACATTGTGTAAGTTTAAGGTATACAACCTGTTGATTTGATATATTTACATATTGTAAAATGATTAATACTACAGCATTAGCTAAAGCTTCTATCCTGTCACATAATTACCATTTCTTTCTTGTGGTGAGAACATTTAGGATCTATTCTCTTAGCAACTTTCAAGTAAATAATGCAGTATTATTAACTATATTCACCTATCTATAAATTATACCCCCAGAACTTATACATCTTATAACTGGATGTTTGTATCCTTTACTAGTATCTCTACATTTCCT
This sequence comes from Equus przewalskii, assembly GCF_037783145.1. NCBI lineage: Eukaryota > Metazoa > Chordata > Mammalia > Perissodactyla > Equidae > Equus > Equus przewalskii. The sequence continues at coordinate 17,873,278 of NC_091858.1, read as the reverse complement.
CCTTCCCTAACCCCTGGTAACTACCGCTGTACTCTCTGTTTCTCAAGTTTGGCTTTTTTAGGTTCCACATATATGTTATATCATACATATTTGTCTTTATCTATCTTTCTTATTTCACTAAGCATAATGCCCTCAAGGTTCACTTAAGTTGTCAAAATGGCAGGAGTTACTTCTTCCTCGTGGCTGAATACTATTTCATTATATATGCACCACAATTTATTTATCCGTTCTTCTGTTGACAGACACGTAGATTGTTTCCATATCTAGGCTACTGTGAATAACTGTGCAACGAACACTGCAGATATCACTCTGAGACCTTGTTTTCAATTCGTTCAAATATATTACCCAGAAGTGGGACTGCTGGATTATATGGCAGTTTTATTTATAGTTTTTTGAGGAAACTCCATATTGTTTTCTGTAGTGGCTGCACCAAGTTAGATCCCCACCAACAGGACACAGGATTCTTTTTCTCCACATTCTCACGGACAACTTATCTCTTGCCTTTTTGATGAGAGCCATTCTAACAGGTGTGAGGTGATATTTCATTATGGTTTTGACTTTCCTTCCCCTGATGATAACTGATATTGAGCATCTTTTCATGTACTTGTAGGTCATTTGTATGTCTTCGTTGGAAAAAAGTCTATTCAGATCCTCTGCTCATTTTTTAATAAAGCTCTTTGTGTTTCTGATATTGAGTTGTATGAGTTCTCTATATACTTTGGATATTAACCCCTTATCAGATACATGATTTGCAAATATTTTCCCCATTCCATAGGTTGTCTTTACATTTTGTTGTTTTCTTTTATGTGCAGAAGCTCTTTAGTTTGATGTAGTTTCACGTACTTACTTTTGCTTTTCTTGCTTGTGCTTTTGCTATTATATCTAGAAAATTGCTGCAAAGACCAATGTCTAGGAGCTTTTTCCGAATGTTTCTTTTAGGAGTTTTACAATTTCAGGTCTTAGGTTTAAGTCTTCCATCCATTTCAAGTTAATTTTTGTGAGCGGTATAAGATAGGGGTCCTATTTCCTCTTTCTGCATGTAGTTGTCCAGTTTTCCAACACCGTTTATTGAAAAGAATATCCTTTCGCCTTTGAGTATTCTTGGTTCCTTTGTCAAATATTAGTGAATTGTATACGCAGGGTTTTATTTCTAGGCTCTTGATTCTATTCTATTGGTCTATGTGTCTACTTTTATGCCAGTACCATATTGTTTTGATTACTACATCTTCGTAGTATAGTTTGAAATCAGGAAGTGTGATGCCTCCCACTTTGTTCTTCTTTCCCAGAACTGCTTTGGGTATTCAGGGTCTTCTGTGGATCCATATGACTTTTAGAATTGTTTTTTCTATTTTGTGAAAAATGCCATTGGAATTTTGGGATTCCACTGAATCTATATTTGGGTTTGGGTAGTTTAGACATGTAAATAATATTAACTCTTCTAATCCATGAACTCTGGATATCTTTGTGTCTTCTTCAACTTCTTTCATAAACATCTTGTTTCTTTCATCAATGTCTCATAATTTTCAGTGTACAGATTCAAGTCCTAGTTTAAATTTATTCATAGGTATTTTGTTTTTAATGCTACTGTGAATGAGATTCCTTTTTATTTCAGATATTTCGTTGTTAGTTTATAGAAACACAACCTATTTCTGTTTATTGCTTTTGTATCCTGCAACTCTACTGCACTCATTGATTAGTTCAAACATGTTTTTGGAGGATTCTTTAGGAATTCCTATATATAATCATATCATCTGCAAACAAAGACAGTTTTACTTCTCCATTTCCACTCTGAATGCCTTTTCTTTCTTTCTTGCCTGATTGCTCTGGCTAGGACTTCCAGTGCTTTGTTGAATAGGAGTGATGAGAGTGGGCATGGTTCTTCCTGATCTTAGAGGAAAAGCTTTCAACATTACACTTTTCAGTATGATGCTGGCTGTAGGTTTGTCTTTTACAGCCTTATTGTCTTGAGGCATGTTCCTTCTATATCGTGTTTGTTCAGTGTTTTTATCACGAAAGGATGTTGCAATTTGTCAAATGCTTTTTCTGCATCTATGGAGATGATCGTATGGTTTTTATCTTTCGTTCTGTTAATGTGATGTATCACAGTTACTGATTTGCGTATGTTGAAGCCTCCTTGCATCTGAGGGATAAATCCCACTTGATCATGGTGTAGGATCCTTTTAATGTGTTGTTCAATTCAATTCGCTAATATTTTGTCAAGAAATTCTGCATCTGCATTTGTTGACGATGTTGGTCTGTAATTTTCTTTTCTTATAGTATCCATATATGACATTGCTATCAGGGTAATGCTAGCTTTGTAAAATAAGTTTTGGAGTGTTCCCTCTGCTTAAAGTCTTTTGCAAGAATTTGAGAACTGATGTTAATTCTTCTTCATTGTTTTGTAGAATTCATCAGTGAAACCATCTGGTCCAGGTCTTTTCTGGGTTAGGAGGCTTTGGATTACTGATTCGATCTTACTCATTATTAGTCTGCTCAAATTTCCTATATCTTTATGATTCAGTCTTGGTAAGTTGTATCTAAGAACTTATCCACTTCTTCTCGGTTATCCAGTTTTTTGGCGTAATTTTGTTCCTATGTTTGTCTTTCTGTGATATCACTTTTAACGTCTCGTCCTTCTAATTTATTTGAATCTTATTTCTTCTGATTTAGTCTAGCTAAAGGTTGATTGATTTTTTTATCTTTTCAAAAAACCAGGTCTTATTTTTATTGCTCTTTTGCTTTTCTGGTTTCTATTTTATTTATTTTTGTTCTGATCTTTATTTCCTTCCTTCTGCTAAGTTTGAGCTTAGTGTGTCCTTTTTCTAGTTCCTTAAGTGAAAGTTAGCTAGTTTATTTGAGATCTTTTATTTTTTTAATTAATGTAGGTGTTTATCACTATAAACTTCCCTCTTAGAATTGCTTTTGCAACATCTCATAGGTTTTGGCATGTTGTACTTCCATTTTCTTTTGTTTCAAGATATTTCTTGACTTTCTTCTGGTTTCTTCTTGGTTGTTCAGCAGTGTATTAACTTCCATATATTTGTGACTTTTCCAGATTTCCCCCTGTTACTGATTTATAGTTTCATACCACTGTGGTCAAAAAAGATACTTGGTATGATTTCAATCTTATTAAATTCGTGAAAACTAGTTTTGTGACTTATTATATGATCTCTCCTGGAGAATGTCCCATACACGCTTGAGAAGACTGTGTATTCTCCTGCTTTTGGATGGAATGTTCTATGTATATCTGTTAGGTCCACTTGGTGTAAAACATGGCTCAAGTTCAATATTCTCTTGTTGATTTTCTGTCTGGATGACCTATCTACTGTTGAAAGTGGGGTATGGAAGGCCCCTACTATTATTATATTTTTGTCTACTTCTGCCTTCAGATATGTTTACTAATATACTGCTTAATATATTAGTAAAGTTAATGACCCCCATATCTTTATATAATGACCTTCTTATCCTTGTTACTGTTTTTGGCTTAAAGCCTACTTTGTCTAAGTATAGCTACCTTTGGTTTTCACTTGCATGGAGTATCTTTTTCCATCCCTTAATTTTGAACTTCTATGTGTCCTTAAAGGTGAAGTGAATCTCTTGTAGGCCACATGTAGATGGGCCTTTCATTTTATTCATCCAGTCACTCTATGCCTTATGATTGAAGAATTCAATACATTTACAGTTACACGTTGCTTAATGACAGGAATATGTTCTAAGAAATGTGTCATTAGGTGATTTTGTCATTATGTGAAAATCAGACTGTACTTACACAAACCTAGATGATATAGCCTACTACACATCTAGGCCATATGGTACTAATCTTATGAGACCACCATTGTACAAGTGGTCTGTATTTGACCAAAATGCCATTATGTAGCAAATGACTGTACATTTAAAGTAACTGTGCAGGTGTGTGATGTCTCTCCAGCTCAGGTGAGTGGACATGGTGGTAGGGGTTGGCAGGGGATCTGGGCTTGACTCTTGCACTGCAGAACCCTAAACTGGCTGCCAACACAGCTCCCGGTCTCCTGCATGGGTGAGGAAGGACTTAGGTAGCTGCTGTCTCATCCTTATGCAGCTGCAGAGGCCTGGAATGCCTGCTAGTATGGTTCCTGGGCTCCAGCAGGCACGGAGGGGAACTCAGGCAATGGTGTCAGTGAACACAAATACCTGTGGAGTGAAAGCTGGCAATATCTGCAGGCAGTCTGTAGTGGCTTTGCTGGTCCTTGGCTTTGTCAGTGGCAAAATCTGCTGAGTTTGTCCTCAGAGTAGGTTTCCGTTGAATACAAACACTCTCACGGTTTTTTTTTTAATAATGGTCCCTGTGTTTATTCCTTGATCCTAGCTGGCTCTCTATGTCTTAGCTTTGTTGATCTGGGTGGGGTGAAACTGAAGTAGACAATTGCACAATGTCCCAAAAGCTTGGAGAAGCTGTTTGCTCACCCTACTCTTCCTTTTTAGGTGAGGGGAATTCTTTCTAGCTGGGAAGTTCCTTCTTGGTGCTGAACAGTGCCAGCAAGGAGGATAGGATGATACAGGCAAAATGAAGCGGTCTTCCTTCCCCTGTGATAATTCTCAGCTTTTTTTGTTCCACTGTGTTGCTAAAACTTCCTATGTGGACTCTATAGGTCTCCCAGAGCTCTTTTTATTTGTGGATAGTTGTCCAATCATTGATCTCCGTGGGGGAACAAGGAGACTGAGTTCTCCTATGCTGCCATTTTTTTGCAAGTAGCACTTTTAAAAGTCACATTAATTATCTCAGATCATATTACCCCTATTAATGCTAGATTTTATGTTAGGTTTTGATTACTGATAATTGGACACTTTAAAAAATCCAAGTTGTCTGGAGTTTTACTGGCATTAATGAAATATTAAAAAGAGAGAGAGAAAAAGATATGAAGGTTTGAAAGTTTCTAGTACCATGGTGAATGGAAGAAGTGTTAAGAGAAAAATGAGGAGAAGAAAAACTTTCTCTAAAATGAGAAGACCTTTAATAATGACTTAATAATCAGTAATGAACTGTAAATTACAACTCACTTAAGAGTCATTATAGTTAAATGATTACTAGTTACATTTATAGTGTATTTTAATAAACCTGTTAGCTGTTTAAAATATGTTGAAGATGATCTATGCTTTCAGAACTTAACATATTAACCAATAAGCAAGCTGGAGAAAAATAATGGTTTCTAGTTATCAAAACTTAAAATACAAGCAATAAAAGAATACCGTGCACACACATCACTACAAAAGGTATAAAAGACATTTTTATAAAAAAGTTACCTAATAGCAAGTATTGTTTTGAGATATAATAGTCTCAAATAATTTAGGTGCCATAGAGATTAACACGATAATAATGCAGACATTTCTTCTTCATATATGAGGCTTGAGACAGTTTGTATGAATTGAACAGTTGTAGGATTCACAAAGAATCGAAAGTGGTATTGCACTATATGTGCAATCTTACACATTTTTAAATATTATTAAATTCTTTAAAAAGCTTGTTCCATTGGGAGTCCCACATAATTTTGAGAATATGAGAATAAACTGTAGGTATTAGTTTGCATATCTCATTAAATTGCACTCGATAGATATGTACCTCCAAGAAGGAGCACAGCGGGGTGATGCAATCTCAAACAATGGGCAAGCATTCCTGAAGATTTACAGTTTAAATTTAGAACCTGAAACTGCAACTTAAACATTTCATAAGTATATAACTTGCAAATCAAATTCCAGACACAATATATAGTGCCTCTTTATTTCATAATGTTCCCTTTATTGTAAAAAATAGTCTTTTCATTCTTTTAGTGAAAGAAAATTGTAATGTTACCTAACTTTCAGAGCTTTTGACAGATTCTTCCAAGATTTGATGTAGGACACAATAATCTTTTTTCTTGGCAGAAGAAAATGTTGTTTTTCACAGTAATTGCTTCTCTGGGGGAGAATTAAAGCATTTTTACTCCATTAACACAGCAGCGCTGCTAGTACAGCCATTATACAATTCATTTTAGAATGAGGCTTATTTAGAATATTATAAATTTCAGCAGTTTTTTTTAAGTTATACAGGAACAAAATTAAAAAATTTATAAGTTACAGTAGAGGAAAGCAATATTTAAAAACTGTTTTAAAACATTTTAGGGTATATACTAACTCTGTATTTCAATACACAGTTTGGAGTAGGTTCAAATTAAATATCTTTTAGTTAATTCCAAAACTTTCAAATAGATGAAACTTTAGTACATGTAAGGAATAAGCAATTATAACCTGTAGAGGTAAATTGTTAAATAGACTAAATAGAGATATAGTTAGACAGCTGGAAATAATTTCATAAATAAACACCTCTATACTGTATGCAGTCAATTGTCTCCTAGTTAGTGAGTAGAACGAAATTAAAGCACTTACTTTCTCAGATTAATCTAAAAACAAGGAAACAAAAAAACATGAAACAAAAATTCTGACATTTTATAAATAGTGAGGGGAACACAGGCAGCATTATCAGCCAAAATATAGAATAAAATGTACATAATCCATCCAGTTTGGTCATTTTGTGTGCATGTCTTTGGCTCATTCATTCATTCATTCATTCAAGTTTGTATAGCCTTATAAGAAGATTATAAAGATGAGTAATATTCTGATTCTATGGTCAAGATACTTTCATTTTATTAGTGGACATAATTATGCAAAAAAGATACTATATGAGATTGAAAGGAACAAATAAGACAAATAACTACTATGGCCATTCAGAGTAGGAGAAGTTTCTATTCATCCAAGGACATAGATAACTTCTTCAAAAAAGTGATTCCTGAACTAGGAGAGAAGAAAAGGGTTTTAGAAGTATAGAAAAGGGAGGAGCATCATTCCAAGATTATAGTAAAAGAAAATGTATTATGTGTTCACTGTAAACCAGAATTAACAGAAAATAAAATACATTTGACTCATTTTTCTACCTGAATCTTATTCTAATATATGCTTCAGGTATTTTATTATTAAGTAAAATGACACCAAAAGTTTAACAATATTTAGAGGGAAGAAGGAAATGGGTGAGAGAGAAATGTAGAGAAAGGGACAGAGTGAGACAGAGAGACCTACTGTTACTTTAAAATACTTAGCATGACTTATCCGAAATCATGGGAAATTTCACCACTGCTTACCTATTGTTTCTTCCCTTTAGGGTTATCAATTATTCTGAATTTTAGAACTCATTTATAAACTACAGCATACTTTAGTCTACAATATGATCAAATCATACTAGGGCATTTTTTTATGTAAGAGGGACAGAGTATATTTTGGTTCTCTGTTTTGATAAATGTATGTGACATATACGACATGTGGTGCTTAAGACTTTACGGAAAAAGTTTCCTTAAATATACAGAAACACTACAACATATTTTAATGTAACCTAATACTCAAATTTTACACAAATTTCCTAATAGTTCAAAATCTGTTTATCTAAAAGTAATGTAGATAATATAAATATTGAAATGACAACTTTAAATGCTAATTTTATCAGTTTATAAAAAATTAATTGTAGGGGCTGGCCCGGTGACGCAGCAGTTAAGTGCATATGTTCTGCTGTGGCAGCCCGGGTTCGCCGGTTCACTGGTTCAGATCCCAGGTGCGGACATGGCACTGCTTGGCACGCCATGCTGTGGTAGGCGTCCCACATATAAAATAGAGGAAGATGGACATGTATGTTAGCTCAGAGGCAGCCTTCCTCAGCACAAAGAGGAGGATTGGCAGCAGTTAGCTCAGGGTTAATCTTCCTCAAAAAAAAAAAATCGTATTTAAATCATTGATTAGCATTCTAGAGAATCAAAATATAATGGTGTTTGAAAAACATGCACTGAATCAGAAATACTGAGTTATTGAAATTGACGTGGTCTTATTTTGAAGTTGTAGAGATATAACGCTAACATGCTTTTTTCAAACTAGAATGTATATACTTATTATGAATTATGTTTAATATAACTGACTCAATTTCATTGATAGGATGAGAATAATTTTCTTTGTTTTTTAAAGATCACAGGGGTCTATTTAGTAAATTACTCTTTCCAATGTACTATGTAATTTTCCAAAATTGGAAAATATTAAACAATATGAACCAGTTAGCAAGTCATTTATCCCTTTCTCTGTGGGAGTCTCAATTTTTCTCTTTTTTTTCATTTTTCCCTCTGAAATAGCATTTATTCTAGATTCTCAGAGAGAATTTGTAACTATATTAGATTAAGTTTGACATATTAAAATACATTCTCATTTTGTAGTTCTATAATCCCTCTGTGTATGTGCTTTCAAGATTTTAATTATAAAGTACAAACAAACCTTAGGAGGGAAAACCATTTTTTTCAGATGTACTTAACATTTTTGAAAGGCTTAAAATATAACTTGAGTTCCTATTTGTAAAGAAAGATTTATTCATCTATTCACAACTATTATTTATTTAATATCTATGACGTGCAAAGTGCTTTGATAGGAGGTAAGGATACAAATCGCATAGTCCTGCTTAATTAACTGCCAGGATTACAGGTAGCCACAGGTAAGAAGAAGTAGAGAAGCACTCTGGGTTGGCTCCGGAAGCTGGTAATCAAGATCAGTGAGCTTAGGATCGAGGAGTGCACACCGTGATGATGGAAATCAAAACTGGGAGGAGAGAAGGCATAGGGGAGCAGCAACAGACGCCAGAGATCAAGGCAAGGAGCTCTACGAAAGGCCAACTAGATACAAAAAATTTAAAACACCAAAAAGAATAAAAAGATAAGGCAAACTTGCAAGCGATAAAATGCAGGGTCATAGCAACAAAGTGACCATGATACTGAGGCAAAATTCTAAAACAATTTCAGTTTCTAATACCATGCAAAGTAATGATAAGCAAAACTTTAATGACTGAGACTTTGGGCAAACCCATATCACGCTACGTCTTTCCATTAGCCTATGTTCTCCATGATATATCTGTACCACTAGGGCACAAACAGTACCTGGCACTTAATCGGCTCTCAACAAATGTTTATTGGATGGAAAAATAAAGGGATGAATAAATAAAAGGGCAGAATCCCAATTCCAAAATGTACATTAAGTTTTCTGCATATCTTTAGTGTATCAATTATTACTGTCTTTCTGAGTTCCCGTTTGAAAATTTTCATTATATGTTGACATTCTCCTTGCTGGTGGCATGAAGACTACAATAACACTACTGAACGTTCTTGTAAATATTTCTATTCAAAAATAATCATATTTAGTTTAAATAAGCCTCTATGATTTTCAATTTATGACTAAAATATGTCCTTCAAAGAGCTAGCATATGCAAAGCCCCTGAGGCATGAAAATGCAGAGCACTGGAGAAAGCGTAAGACTATTATAGCTGCCTGAGACATCGAGACAGCACTTCATTAACGATAAGTTCTAGATTGAGTAGCACACCATCTCGCAACAAAATGCTTTTGCACATGCATGTGGAACTAAACTCTCAGCTCCACCCACCACTTAACCATAATGCAGTGAAAATTTCTGTGTTCTATGTGGTAAACCACAGCCATCCTCAGGCTAAAAGCCAAACCTCAAAAAAAGAGAGAGAACAATCCATTTATTTACGTTGGGAGTTACAACCTAAGTATAAGCTTTATTTCACTGAATGCATTTCATTCAAGATGATTGGTTTTGTAACGACAGAAAACGTCTTTATGTCCCATGTAACCATATAGTTGTATAGCTTCCCTTTAGCTACACAGTAATGACTGCTTTTGTGATGACTTTCATGCTGTTAAGTGGACCATTAGTACTTGACTTGTGCCATTACACAGCATCTTAATAGTGACAAACAAATAAACTTGCAAATCCACACAGCATCATACTGCCTGCACTATTAATTTTCTTTACATTCTCTGTATTCATTTACATTTAAGTTCAATGCAGTGAAACTTACTCTAATAACATTTTTAGATCCTTGTGGACATGTTTTACTCCATAATTAACATATGAAAATGAGAACAGTCACCAACACTACAAACACCATGTTTAATTTTTTTTAAAAACTAATAGCTAAGGCCAGCCCTGGTGGCCTAGTGGTTCAGTTCAGCGCACTCCACTTTGGCGGCCTGGGTTTGGTTCCCCGGGTGCGGACCTACACCACTTGACTGTCAAAGGCCATGCTGTGGTGGCAGCTCACATCCAAAAAGGGAAGATGGGCAGCAGATGTTAGCTCAAGGTGAACCGTCCTCAGCAAAAAAATAAATAAATAACAATAAAAACTAACAGATGGATAAAGACACAACATCATACCCCACAGTCTGTTGTGAAGCTTGTCTGATCCAGTTAGCTCACTCCAGTTAGAAAACTGAATTATTAAAGCTAGAATCAGAAATTCGGAGCTGACACATGTCCATTACATATCCATTCTGTTGACAGCCACAAATGATGAACCATTCTGACCAGTGTTCCCCTAAGTGCATGTTGTTGATTTAAGGTGAACAGGCAGTAGGCATGGATAGCTGAGAGGACTGCAATGCACATTGCTTCCGGAAAATACAATTCATGACACAGGCCCTGTCGACAGGGCATCAATAACAAACTTTCTATAAGGGAACAAATTATCTGTTCATCTATGTAAGAATTGTTAAAATGTGTAATAAGGATAAAGTAATTTCTGATGGATAGATAACAGACAGATATTCTTAAATATGTATATACTTTTTACACTTTTTCCTGCATGATTGTTTACAAGGCATATATGATATTGGCTTAAGAAATTACCCACAATTGGTGAGACATTTTGAGTATTATTTGTTGCTATTTTTTTCAGCATATAATATTTTAAAAATACTAATTCAAAAGTATGGTTCTCTATGATTTTTTTCCTCTGTTTAAGAATCTACTAAAAAAGAATAAAACTAGCATATGATTGGAAGTGGTGGTAGACACTGTCTACGAGTGTACTGCCCATATTCCCTTGTCCTTACAACCTCAGCGCTCTGCTCTCCAGCCTGACTGCCCCCACCAGCACCTGCATTCCTTTGCCTGGCTGGACTTCTTTGATAGCTGAAGTCCACCAGTGTGGGGAAAGTAATGCCTTCCCCAGGGCTACCGCACTCAACAGTGACTGATGAGCGGTGGTATACAAATACCTCAGCTTCCTGCACCACTCGGGTGGGAACATAGATGTATGTGTTCTACACAGGCTCCTGGAGATCCCCCAGCAGTATTAAGCTTCAGTGGCCCACAACAGGAATTGGCTGGATAACACGTCTTTTTTGGCTGCCCTCCCTTCCGGAATTCAGTTTCCCATTCCTTTCCTACATTTCCTTCACCTCCAATCTGAACTACTTTCACTTGAGTCATTGTCTTTAGGTAGTTTTGGAAGAAATCCAAACCAAACCAGGACTTCTTTCAATGTTTAAAAGTACTTACACATATATTATTATATTTCATCTCATACACAATTACAAGGTAAGAAAAGCAGTATTAGACTCATTTTATAGAAGAACAGAGAGACTAAGTAACTTCCCCCTAATGACAAGTGGTAAGAGGCAGAGCTTGGGAAGAACTCAACTCTGTTTTCTTTCAATCTGTTTCTCTTCGTCTGTACATTTCAGGAAAAAGGCATAAAAATGACTCTGGGTCTGAGAATCTTCTTCACTTTCTCTTATGTGAACATCTCTTTTTAAGCATGTAAAAATGTCACAGATTAAATTACGTTTACTTAGGTATATTAAAGAAAACCACTATCTCAAAAACATTTACATATCAATCATATTTACTGATGGCATGCAATATACAACCATCCTAAACATTAAACTATAGGTCAATGTGATCCTAAGCACTGGTTATTTCAATTTTTTTAAGTTTTTTTTCCTTGTGTCTTTTGAAGTCATCCTTTGGGTGTAAATGCTGGATGGGATGGTTTTCTTGACTGGAAAATATCTAAGACGACAAACTTTTCTGTAGCTCTGTAGCTAAAACAGGTCTTCTCATTTTCAACACTGACATTTTGGGCCAGATGATTCCTTGTTCTAGGTGGCTGCCCTTTGCCTTGTAGGATGTTTAGGAGTATCCCTGGTCTCTACCACTAGCTGGCAGTAGTGGGCAGATGTCCCCACAGTTGTGACAACCAAAAACGTATCTGGTAACTACCAAATGTCCCCTGGAAGGGCAAATTCCCCCCTGGTGGTGTGACATGAGTTTTACAGCCCAAACACCCTTTCATTACATCACAACAGACAGCCAATTTATAACGGCAGTAAACTTTATGTGGCAATGGAACAGAAACCATTTATACCTACCTTGAAATTTTACACATGAGGAAAAGTTGAAGTCCTGATAACATTTATATAATGTTACAGGGTTCCAAAGTCACCAAGTGTGGAAGAAATAACAATGGGCGTGAAGCTTACGCTTATGCAACATTACTTAATGGGGTTACACAGAAAGAGTCACGGTTTTTCATGTTTTGGCCCAATAGTAGAATCTGTTATCAGCTTATATTCCTCACTAGTAGCTCAATATAGCCATGAGAGCATGAGGCAGAACTGAAACACTCTGGTAAGATAAGAGAGATAGCATGTGAAAGCAAACAATATTTCTGTGGAGTGAGTAAAATAGATTTAACCATATTGATGAAAACTTAAAGTGAACTTTGAGGAAGTTCATAAGCACAAAGAAACTGTGCCCCAGTGTCCATTGCAATAGAAGCAGATGTTAATGGAAGTTCTCCTGTACTTTGGGCTTAATTAGTTTTACTTTGTAATTCTGTTTCTAGCTTTGCATTTTGATGAATCCCTATCAATCTTTTAACAAGAAGGCAGGCAGAGGTGTACCAGGCACAAGGGGTCTGCCATTATCTTAACCCTGAAAATCTTCCTTCACTTCTGTTTTGCTGTCATCTTTTTATAGCATCATCTTAGGAATGTATATAGACCCATTCCCTTTCTTCAAATGTGTGTATGTAGAAGGTTTATGTATATGGTATTTACTTGATGCAAGAAAAGGCCATTCAATTCTCAGTGGCCTTTTAAGCTCTCTGCTTAGATTTTGGATGACTAACCTGGCTTTTAATGTTCTGTATTTCATTTCTGATTACTTTATAGCTTAATGCAACAACATTCTCTTTAATCTGTTACCTACAGATAGGCAGTGTGCTTAATTACATAATATATTCTCTCTCTTTGAGGAGAAAGTATAAGGCGGCAGCATTTAGTAATACCTATTTTTTATAATTTTATACATTTTCATAATAAGCACTTATTAATTTTATGATCAGAAAGTAAATTTTAAAAGCAAAAGTTGAAATAGAAAAAGTCAAAGTATCATATTTCAAAAAAGTAATTAGAAGAATCAGATAATAGAGAAAAACAGCCTGGAAGCTAGTGCTACATTCCAGGACTACACCTGACCAGACATATCTTTACGTCTCTAGGGTCTTACTAGGCCTTAGTCATCTTATTTAAGAGGATTATGTTTGTGAAGATTATGGACATTTCATGAGCTTTTACTCTTATTTAATTAGTCAGTCTCTCTGCACAAAATAATAGGTATCATCTCTGATTCATGTAGATTGTTCAGGGCCCTCAGATTTCTTAGAATTTCTGTCAAAAATTTCAAGTGGATTTTAGCATCAAGATTCAAACATTAACCACTATTACCAACAATATGCATATCTAAACTTTAAATTACATTTTAAAATAATTTAGTCTACTTATCATCAACTTAGTCCTCAAATGAGTCTTAATCATGTTCCAAGATCGACCATTCTAATTGTGGCTCTCCTACTTTCTCTTGGAATGCTGCTTTTCCTCATTTGTAAAGTACCTGCTCTCTAATCTCACAGTATTGTTACTTGGAATCTATAAAATATTGTGTATCAGACCACTTTATATATTACATATCAGCATTTCCCAGAATGTTCTAGTATTTATGAATAGAAGACAAAAATAAGTTTGAGAGGCACTGGGTTAAACAAAATTAATAGGTTTCTTTATCATTGATGTGTACTATAAACTTTCACATGGATAATATCAGATGCAGCATTTACCAAACATCTGATGAGGAAAATTTTTTTAGAGCATAATGATGATAACAATTAATCATTGTTAGTGTGACTGAGATCATTTAATCCTTGCAACCAGCCTATTAGGTAGGTTTTACCATTATTTAGACAAACTCATCTACAAAAAATATGTGGTAGGGTCAAACCTAGGATTATCAGTATCCAAAACATGCATTTTTTAAGCATGTATTTAAAGCATTTATGTTTTAGAAAAAAATTTATAGAAATATAGCATGATAGAGAAAAGTTTATATTTCACAAGTTTACGGTTAAATGAATTTTCACAAATTGATCACACCTGTATATCCATGACCTAGATGAAGAAATAAGATATTTAGAAGCCCCCTCATGTCCCACTCCAGTTATGATCTAGCCAGCTCAAAGGTAACCACTTTGCTGACACCTAACATACAGATTAGTTTTGCCTCGTTGTCAAGCTAAATACATGAAATTCTTACAGTATATAAATTTTTGTGCCTGCCTTCTTCCACTTAATATTATATTTTTGAGAGTCATCCTTTTTGGTGCATGTAAAAAGCAGTTATTGTTGCATATGTTCCACTGTCTGAATATACTACAATTTATTTATTCATTCCACTATTGATGGACATTTAGGTTGTTGCAAGCCTGGGGCTATTGAGAATAATGCTGCTGTTAGCATTCTTGTACATCTCATTTGGCAATCATGTAGATGCATTTCTCTTGGGTATATACCTATGGAATGAAATTTCAGGATCATGGGTATGAAGATGACCAGTTTTCAAACATATTGTCAACTTTTAAACTGGTTGAACCAATTCACATTTTAGTTATTGAAACTCTGCATGGTAACGATGTTACCATTTTAATCATTTTAGTGAGTATGTTACAGCACCTTATTGTGTTTTAAGTTTCATTTACTTAACCAATAAAGTTGAATTCCTTTTCACATGTTTAGTGGCCATTTGGATAGCCTCTTTTGAGAAGGAGCCTGATCAAGTCTTTCCCCCAATTTTTCCCATGGGCTACTTATCTGTTTCTTATTGATTTGTAAGAATTCCTCATATACTCTGGATCCAAGTCTTTGTAAGACCTATTTATTACAAATATCTTCTCCAACTCTGTGACTAGCCTTTTCACATTCCTAATGGAACCTTTTGAAGATGGAAAGTTTTGAATTTTAATATATTTCAATGTAGCTTTTTTTCCATTCATATTTACCTCCACAATCCATATGGAATTTATATTTATGCTATGTGATAACTGTCAAGATTCATTTTTTCCATATACATATCTAATTACTCTAGCACTATCTATTAAAAGCCCTGCTTCCCCACTGCATTTTGGTGTCACTATTGGCCATAAACCAAGTGGCCATATCTGTGTGCATCTGTTTCTGAAAACTCATTCTGTTAAGTGGATCTATTTGTCTATGCTCGTATTAACAAAACACTATCCTAGTTAATGTAACTTTAAAACAACTTTTAAAAACTGGTAATGTAAGTTATTTAGCTTTGTACTTCTCTTTCAAGATTGTTTTAATTATTCTTATACATTTGCATTTCCATAGGGATTTCCTATTATGCATAACTTAACATTTAAAATATCAAGCAATAATACTGACATATATTTCATAAATCAATGCACTAAATAAAAATTGCTCAATCTGAAAAAAATAAAGTTGAACCTTTTAATAATTAACGTGGCTTTTATGTTTAAAAGGGATAAAACTAGATATCATAATGCCAAATCCCATTAAAAACTCAATCAAATTATGAGTGATTATAATTTGATTATATTCAAATTATGGCAATCAAATTATGCAACTTAAAAAACTGGCAGAAAGAACTCACCATCAACCAGAACTCTACTTAGAAACCATGACTTCAGAGAAAGGAAAAAAAAGTATTTCTGGAAGCCATGAGAGCTTGATAGTGTAATCCTAAGGTATTTACAAAGTTAGTTGACTTTAACATTAACACTGAAATAATTCTTCACGAATAATTTTAAAACAAATTTCTTAAACCACTTACATAAACCAAACAGAGTTGAAATCAGGCATAAGCCTTTAAAATGTAAATAGAATGGTTATTCAATTATATTACAAATATGAAAAATAATAAAAATTACTGTCTCATATCCCTTACTCCACTAAATGTACACTGGTCTTCAAAAATTAATGCTAAATTATAAAACTCCTTTATATTAGTCATAAGACACTCCTTTCATCACTTTATTCTATACCACTGAAAGAGGTAAATAGCCTCATTACAGTTATTGTCAAAAACACGAATCCTACACGGCAATTTGTCTTTAGAAATATATACAGGTTAAAATACGAAGAAATTACCAAAGGAGGATATGCTGATTTTCAAGTTATGCCTTGAAATTTAAACACCTCTATTATAAAGAAAAACATTTACTATTATCATTCTAATGGACAATTATTGTTGAAGGCAAAAATTCTGTACCAGTAATTATTTCATTTTATAAAGCAAAGTTAATCTTCTATTTTGTTCCAGTAATGTGAAAACATTATTATGTAAATCAATGCATTAAAACAAAACCTAAAGCACAATTTTCCTGTTTCAGTGTACGTCGACATTATGCATACAAAAAAGCAGGCAGGAAAGTTTTACTAAAATATGCTAAAATGCAAAACAAGAAAAAAGCTTTATCCTTAGAGGCAACCTTCTCCTGGCCCTTTCCACAGTGTGATCTAGGCAAGTCTAAAGCCTTGTCTGTGCTGCTTAGCAATTATCTCACATAAACCTGAAATAGTATCCATATCTCTTCGGCTAATGAAACCAGCAAACAGTTAGCCATTGATGATTAAGTAGCTAGGAACTAAAGGTTTTTTTCCTTTTTTGCAGTTACTGATTATAGCTTTTAGCTGTTTAACCCACCCACTGTTAACTGTGCTGCTTAGGCAATATGCTATCTGGCTCCCACTATGCTCCTATAGATAAGATCTCCCTGGAGCCTGGGTCACCACAGTAATGGGTGTGTGAGCTGTTTTCAGGAATTAGAACTCCTTGTCCACTTCAGGTAGATTGAGACCATCAACTCATCAACTGGGCCCGTGGAGATGTCCGATAGGCAACCTTTTCACATCAAGAGGCTAAAAACTCTACCCTCAGAAAATGCTAATGCTGCCATTTTGCAAACACACGTCCTGTGAAGAGGCATGGAGTCTGACTACGCTTGTGCATATCATCAATTACCTCACCTCTCCTCACCTCCAATCACCAGTCTCCATATTTCAGACCACCTTGTGCCCCCTACACCATAAATATCCCGGCGTCTCTATTTTTGAGGCGGCAGTTTTGAGACTCATGGTCTCGCTTCCTCACATGATTCCCCTGTGATTAAACCCTCTCTCTGCTGCAATCTCATCATCTCTGTGTTTGGCTTTCTGGGATGTGGGCAAAAATGAACCTGGCACGCTAATACCAAGAGTACACTCACTTTTAACTGTCTTTGTATCAAGAAGCTCCAGTATTTCCAGGACTTTTACGATCTTTTCTTCAATCCTAATACTTTATTCAAACATAAGAAAAATTTATATTTTTACAAAATATAAGGGGGTGAAAAGTTTGAGACTAATTCATCTTTTTAAATATCATCATTTCTATAACTTTTGATTAAGATGTTGAAAAGCTAAGATAAATACATTGAAAGTTAGATGCAAGTATGAAGGAATGAAAAGTTTCTTCCTTTTTAAAAACACAGAATACTCTATTTTCTTAGTGTTCCTTTGGGCCATGAGAGTACCTTTTCCTAAAGGCCATGCCAATTTCTATGGCAAAATAGTAAGACAAAAATGTAAAGGGGGATGAAAACTTTTCTAAATCAATCAATAAAATTTCTCTTTAATCTAATCTGAACCTTAAAATAAATGTTCCTGTGACATTAAGTTTGCTAACTGATTTATACTGAATTAACAGTGACATGTTGACCCTATTTTTCTTCTGACTGGTGAGGAAAAAAATTAAAAGAAGAATTATGATAATCTAATTTATAAAACAAAAATCTCCTAGTATGAGTCCTTATAATCATTTGCTAAAATATTTATTAAGGACCAGCTGAGGCAGATTGTAAAGATGACAAACAGCTTAAGAGAAATTTTCTAAGTTTAAAGATTTGCCTAACATGGAATATAAAAAACATTAAAAACATCATACTAAAAGAACGCATAAACAAATGGACTAACTACATGCGCATAATTATATAAAGGGAGGGAGGAAGAACTTCCAATGTAGTTAAGAAGGGCTGCACCTCAGGGGAAGCAGATCAGCTGAGATTGAACGGTGGGTATAATTTGACAGAAACAGAGGACATTCCAGGAACGGAAAATAAAGCACATATTTCGGGGACAAGGAATAGTATAAATAGGCTAACATTGAGTTTCACTGAAAAGTAGTAGAGGTATTGGGTTGAAAAGGAAAATTCCAATAGGCAGGAAATGGAGAGCCACTTAGGATTTCCAAATTAACGGGTAACTCAGATCCACACAGATGAATGTTAGAACTATAATGAAGGTATGCTTTAGGGCTATTCACCTAGTGAATACATCTCTGAAGTCTAGTGCCTAGCATGTATTCAGAAAGCAACAGACAGCATCGACTGTTGTTGCTGTTATTGTTATTGGCACAAACTTGTCTGGAACTTACTCCAGTAAACTACTGGTGAGGGCATTAGAGTCTCCTGATTTAGCAAAGTAGTGGTTGAAATGGTAAGACAATAGAGATTACAGTAAGAAATGTAGCAGGATACGACACTTCAAAATATGCCACTTTGGGGTAAGGATTATTTTGAACTGAAGGCAACTAAGAAGAAACAGATACAAAAAAAGCTCTCCGCCCTCCCCCATCTGCCTAAAAGCAGGACACACATTTACAAGGGTGTCCTTCTTCCTTTCTCTACCAGGAAGGACAAAGGTTAATCCCTGAAGACAACTTCAGACCCTAATCAATGGAGAAGGCACCTGCTGACTTAAACCTACATAATAAACCTTAATATTGCTTACCTTGCTTTTCCTGGTCAGCTACAAATAAGTGGCCTCCCCCCAATACCTTTCTTTCTGTCTTTAGCTGAAGATGGGATCTAAGTCTGAGTTCTAAGCCACCTCGGAGAGTTATTTATTTTTCTCTGAGTATCTCCCCCGTGCACAGTCATGCGCCACATAATGACATTTTGGTCAATGACAGACCACATATACGACGGTGGTCCCATAAGATTAGTACCATATAGCCTAGGTGTGTAGTAGACTGTGCCATCTAGGTTTGTGTAAGTGCGCTCTATGATGTTCACACAATAAAATCGTGCAGCGACACCTTTCTCAGAACACATCCCTGTCTTTACGTAGCTCATGACTGTACATGTGGCATATATGTTAACAAACTTCTGGGGTTTTTTTTCTCTTTTTATTCTGTCCTTTGTTATAGGGGTCTCAGCCAAAAACTCAGTAGAGTGAAAATTATTTTTTCTTCCTCTCTGGAACTGAAAACATTCATAAGAATGTTCATTAATTTTTCATACACTTTAACAAATCATAAACAATAAAAAGCCATGCTTAATATGTTTTTTTACTTAAAGAATATTCTTTTCAGAAGAATATTAAAAGACAGTAATGAAAAAATTATGAGATTTCCTAAATTTACACTTTTAAGTATCATCAGCACAAAAGTGATCAAACTTTGTGTCAGGCCCTTCTCTATGTAATGGGGATATATCAGTGACAAAAAGAGATGAAAAGCCATGCTGTCAGGTGCTTATATCCTATTGGGGTCATGGCAAAAAAATATGAATAAAAATAACAACACAAAATAAGTAAATTGTATATCATGTTTTAAGATGATTAAGTGCTATGGAGAAAAAATAAAATAGGAAAGAGAAACAGTGTGAGTATCAGGGAAGAGGATGAGAGGAAAGGACCACACTTTTAAAACAGAGTGGTCAGAAAGACTTGAAGGTAAGGGAACAATTTATTGCTCAATAATTACTTCCAAGTATTTTTCTTTAAAATAATTATTTTGAATATTAAAGACACTCAAATTACTCCTCTCTCTTGGTGACAGATTTCAAAAATACATACACATAGCAAAAACTATGTCTGAATTCCTATGGCAGCTGATTATCCAGAGTCTAACTTTTACTCCATATCCTTGCCATCTATAGGAGAAATCTGAAAATGTTCATAAAATCATGTTAATAAAAATATGAGACCAAATTGATTATTATGTAGCATCAATGACCGTTACTCTGAAAACCTGCAACTAGTCCTTAAAATCTGACCGGGCACTCAGGGAACAAGCTATGAATAAAGTGAACTATATTGCTCTATTACAGCTCCACAAAGAAATTCAAATAAAGTCACAAACAATGTAGGAAGAAGAAATAAACAGCTTGTTCGCTTTTGTTAATATTAAAGATATCTGAAGCACTGTAAGCAATGAAGAATAAATCTTAAAAGCTTACATTAAACATTTAGATTTACAGAGAATTTATAACACTACTTTGCCATATGATAATCTTATTCTAGTCAGAACTACAACTCTAGAAATTAAGAATTTATTATTATTCTTGATGTGATCATGGTATTGTGGTTATGATTCTTAAGGAAGACCTTATCTTTTAGAGATATCTACTAAAATATTTATCTATGAAATGAAATCACATTGGACACTTATTTCAAGAGAATCCAAGAGCAGGTAAAGAGAACTGGGTGGGAGAATAATGAAACAAGATTGGTTACGAGCTGGTAATTGATTAAGTTTGGTGATGGGTACATGACAGGTGTCATTACATTATTCTCTCAAAAATCTGTATATTTTCCAAAAGAAAGTTAAAGGAAAAAGCACATTTTTAAACAGTTGTTAACCTTCACCAACTTAACACCAAGCATCAAAGTCAGTATTTTGCCATACTGATCTACTACAATACTTCCCACCTACTAAAAGGAAAGGGAAGGCAACAAAATAAGTTATGTAAATTCAGTAGCAGTTACTAATGGGAACTTTGCTACTGACTTAACTACACATCAATTTCAGTTTTAATTTTGTGGCAAATAGTCCTAGCATTCCAGTACATGACTGCCAGCATTCTTAATGATGTTTTAATTAATCTCTTCTGAACTAAATTAAATTTACCATCGATGGGACACTGGCTACAATCTGTTCCTATTTCTTCTTGTGGCATTACATATTACTGCCACAGCAGTACACAAAGTTGAAAGAACACTTTATGCATGTGTATTTGATATAGGTATACTGACTGATTTTCTTAATCAACACTAAAGCAGTCCTCACCCTAAAAAAAATTAATATGTGTATATATGTGCTTGTGTGTATGTATGGCACAGGTAGTAAACGAGAAGAGAGAACATATATTTAATATTTACAGATAGAAGCCTTTCTTATTAAATACTATACATAATTTTTAACTCCCATATAAACAGGATTAAAGTTCAGAACATTGATGCTTAGAACGTGCACTTACCACTTGACCATTGTGTGGGTTCTTATGAGCATATGGAGGGCCACGGATATGATTCCACATCTGGCCAGAAGTCATAGCAAAGACTATACACTGAAAAACAGGGCACAATGTTATAACATGTAAACCAAAGAATACCAGAATACTGCATTTTAAAAAAATAGTCATGAAACTACCTTTTAAAAATCACACTGGCTCACTCATTAAAATAATATTCACTTGTTAACTGTGGGACCTTCGGTAAGTTATTTTTCTTTCTGCTTCTCAGATCTGCTATCCATAATATGGGGATGCCAACTATGCTGAAGAGATACAGTAATGATTAAACTAGATAACATTCGGAAAGCATCTGGCATGGTGACAGACAATCTGATATGTCCTAACCAGGGCCAGTCAAAAGTATAGATGAAACACGATGTTTTAGACATACCCAGGAATAACCCATAGAGATTATATGCCTGCTAGGTCTACCTGAAAAGGCTGTATTTGGAGAACTAATCTTGGAGGTCCCAAGACATTATAGGGAGGGAGAGAGAGAGAGTATGAACCAGTAGTCACAATCACTATAACCTATGTGTAAGCATTTTTGGTTTAAATCATAAAATATGTTTAAATTTACAAACTTGAATATCTTTAGACTGAAATGTGCTCTTCACGTTAAAACAGTTCCCAGTACTTCCTACTGTCCCATAACTTGCCCAAGTCACTCTTGACTAGAGCTGCCTGGCTCTGGTAGGTATTTGTATCAACAAAGATTCAAGGTCAGAATGAACAATGCATGATTGGGGGTCTAAACAGTCTAGATTTGCACAATTTTTAAAGGGAAAAGTAGGATGGGGAAAATTACAGAGGATCTTTAAACTCAAGAGAATAAATCTGGATTCTGTTCTATAACTTTGGGGGAGCCAAGGTGTTTCAAAAGAAAATGACAATAACAGGATTATAGAGGTTAATCTGAATTCTTTTCCCACTTTCCTGAGAGTAACTCTGAAACTAACTCAAACTTCTTAAAAGCCAGATTTGACTTGTACAGACTTAGCTAAGGTTGAGATATTTTCTGAAAGTTAGATTTGTACCAAATATTTGCACTTTAAACTGAGTAGATATACTAGAATATTACACCCAGAGTGAGCATAAAGAATTATATACCGTCTAAAAGAAATCATTTAAAAATGTACACTTGTTATGTGAGAAAAATAAATTGCATATCTAACTCACAGAAGTATCATGTCAGCGATTTAGAAAGTATATTAAAGTTGATTATGCTGTACATATAATATAAACAGTGTTTCAGGTAGAGTATATTTTAAAATCCAAGAAAAGAGAGATCAAGCGAATAAATACATTTATAGTATAAACAAGTGACCTCCTTGCTTTTAATAGATACCCAATAATACTAGAGTTCTACTTCTCGGAACCTAACACTTCAAGTCACTAAATCAGCACTGACACTATTGTGTATATTTATTTCTGGTTTTACTTTTACTTGTCTGCCCATTCTTTCTCTGCCTTTTACTGCTTCAACTGGTATTCCTATCTCCAACTATGGTGGAAAAAATACATATCAAGTTTTATGTTAGAAAGATGACATTAGCTACAGTATGGTTAATAGACTGGAGAAAAGTAAAACTTGCATAGAATTCAGTTTGGAGGCTGATGCACAAATACACATGAGAGAGCACAGTGGCTCATTCCATGGTAGTGATAGGAACTGAGAGAAGTACACATATAGGAGAAATATATAAGAGGCGGAGCCAACAGACAGTGGTGGTTGATTGATGTGAGAGAAAATAGTCAAAATTACTCTCTGGGTTTCTGGGTTCTGATTTGAGCAACAGGGTATAGTTTGTGGTGCCACCCAACGAGGTACAGAGTGGGGCCAGAAGTATGTGAGGGTGAAAGGGAAGCAGGTCAAAGATTTGGAGTTCAGTTTTATATGGGGTGACCCTAAAGTGCTTTCAAAACATCCATTTCAAAACATCTTTCGATGGTGAGACTTCTTTGAGACATTTGCATATGTGATCTAATGACAGAGTTCTAGGAAAAAACCACCAATCTGCAAAGGGTCCGCACATAGTTGGTTACTGAAGTCATGGGAATGGATAAAAATGCTCAAGAAGAGTAGATAGGGTAAGAGGAAAAGAAGGCCTAGAGGCCTAGGAAAGAACCCTGAGGAATACATGTATGCCGATTCATAACCAGGAGCCTGCAAAGGAACCTGTACACACAAGTCAGAGAGGAAGAAAATGAAGAAAGTAGACACATTGCAATAGAAGCCAAGGATAGAATTTTGAGAAAGAAGGATGTGGTCATCAAAAATTGTCAAATGCTGGAAAAATCAAATCAAACAACCTGAAGAGTCTCACTTTATTTCTGACTATTCATTTGAGATACTAAGATACTTAACAGACTAAAATATTTATAAAACAATGTATCCATCCAAGAATCTTCAACACTCTTCAGTTCTACCACTGGTATGTTTAAAGTCCTTTGCCCAGTGGTATATCATAGTAGTTAAGAACAGAGGCTCTTAAATTAGAACACTGCAGGTTCAGGCTTGTCTTCAGCACCTGCGCTACCTCGGAGAAGTTCATCATTCTGGGCCTCGGTTTCTTATCTATAATATTAGGATAATTATTGGCAGCAGTCTTTTTAAGCTAGGAAGGTTTTAAGTCAGTCAGCCCATGTAGCACATTTAAAACTGTGCATGATATACAATGTAAACTTAGTAAACATTATTTATTATTATTCCAAAGCCCTCCACAATTTGGTCCTACACTCCAAAATAGCACAATGGGGGCCAGCCCAGTGGCATAGAGGTTATGTTCGGGCGCTCCGCTTCGGCACCCTGGGGTTTGCCAATTCAGATCCCGGGTGTGGACCTACACACTGCTTATCAAGCCATGCTGTGGCAGGCATCCCACATATAAAATAGAGAAAGATGGGTACAGATGTTAGCTCAGGGCCAATCTTCCTCAGTAAAAACAGCAGGATTGGCAGTGGATGTTAAATCAGGGCTAACCTTCCAAAAAAAAAAAAAAATAGCACCATGTCCCACCATTCCTTAACTGACACTGTATGTTCCATTCGGGTTACTCTTTTTGCTGCTGCTCACATCCCTGAGGCAATGCCTATATCTACATCTTGTTAACACTACTCCTACTCAGTCAACCTCTCTATACTACCCAAGGCCTATGTATGGTTCTCTATGAAGCTCTTCCAGTTTATTGTATTTGTTCAACAATTATTTACTCAGCATACCAAGTATTTTACTGGACACTTGGGGTATAACAATGAATAAGACAAAGATAGTCCCTGCCCTCAGGTAGAAATCCTAAATAAGCGACACGCACCCCTAACCATGAAAAGTAAGTGGGTATTTCTCATTCACTCATTCACCACTTATTTACTGAGAGCCTACTATATGCTCATGAACTGTTTTAGAAGCTGACAATAAAGCAATGAACAAAAATTCAAGGGGGGAACTGTCCTCGTGGAGCTTACATTCTATAGGGAAGAAATAGACAATAAAAAATAAAAAATTAAATTATATGATAGACAAGGATAAATGCTTTGAAGAAAAGTAAAGCAGGGAAGGTGGGAAGGAAGTCATGGGAGAGGAGGTTGCAATATTCATCAGAATGCTCAGCAGGGGCCTCTCCAAGAAAGTGGTATTTGAGCAGAGATCTAAAAGAGAGCAAGCCACGTAAACATCTGGGGAAAGAGTGTTCCAAGCAAAGGGAATAGGCAGTGAAACAGACTCTACTGAAGAATGAGTGGCATATTCCAGAAGGAGTAAAGAAGTCAATAGACTGAAGGACAGTTAACGACGAGATGAGAAATTGATCAGATAGGTGAAGTAATGCAGGGTGGATCCCAGGGCCACATGGGTTGACATTTTGAAAGTTAACTGTAGGGAGGGTAAAGGTGAAAGCCAGGATGCAGTTAAAAGGCTACTGCACTAAGTGGATGAAGAAATAATGAGGAGGTTAAACAAAGGTAGCAGGGATAGTGGGAAATAGGCGGAATCTGGACATATTTTGAAGAAAGAGCCAACAGGATTTTCTGAAGAATTAGATGTGGGGCGTGAGAGAAAAAAGGTGGTAAAGGAAGACTACAAGGTTTCTGACGTGAACAATCAGAACAATAAATTTGCTATTAACTAAGAAGTCAAAGACTATAGGTCTGGGGACTGAGACCAAGAGTTTGTTTTGTAACTGTCCATTCTGAGACACCTGACAGACTTCCAGGTAAGATGCAGTATGAGCAAGTTGGGGAAGATTTGGCCCCAAGATAAAATTTGGGAGTCCATAATGGTTAGATAGTATTTAAAGCTTTAAAATTGGATGAAATCACTAAGGAAGTAAATGTAAATACAGAAGAGAAAATGGCCAAGAACTGACCCTCTGGCCACTCTGAAACAAGAGTGGTAGATAAAAAGTAACAAGCAAAGATCATTAAGAAGGAGCAGTCAGAGAAGTAAGGAAAATCACAAGTGTGGCCGGTTGAAAGACAAGTGAAGAAAGTGATTCAGGATGAAGAGATAAGTTGTGTCAATACTGATGAGAGATCAATAACATGAAGATCCAGAATTAAAAACTGAATTCAGTTCCCTGGGAAGTATTTGTGCCCCTAAAAAGAGCATTTTCAATGGAATAGTGGGTCAAAAGCCTTACGAGAAAAGAACGGAACATATAGAAAACTGTTTCAAGGAGTTTTGCTATAAAGAGGATCAGGTAAATAGAATGACATCTGGAAGGAAAAATGGTGTTACATCCCTTTAAGATGAATATGGGGATGTCTGCATTGCTAATGAGAATGATTCAGTAATACGAGAAAAAATTATGATGACACTGAAAGAGGGGAGAACCGTTGGAGCACTGTCATTGAAGAAGATTTTGTACACAAGCAGGGGTGTGAGTCTTAGATACGAGCAGAAACAGTTCAAATCATACAGCAGTACTCAGACCCCAAGGGGCCTATGCATAGAATGTAATAGGATAAAAACAAATCTTCATTTTCACTATCTTATAAGTAAAATATATAATTTCCTTCAACTATGCATGCAGGTGATAGATCACAATAGTTTTAGCAGTACCTGCGGTTTTTATCGATGAGGGAAATACAAATATTTTCTACTATAAGTTAGTCAATATCTCAAAATATCATTTATGACAGCTACTCCAAAATCATGGTAGTTATTAGAACCACACTAGGTCTTGTGATTTAATGCATTAATAAGGAAACACATATTACTATATTACAAATTTTGCTAACACATAAGAGAAAATGCTCAAATTCTCTAAAAAAAATAAGATGTTAAATAGCAATAGCTGTAATACATATGATTTGTTATATAAGTTTTAAAAAATTTATCTTAATACATGACGTATTCAAGATTCCAAGAATTGGCTCAATAAAACAAAAGTAGGCTTAAACATAGTATAGTCTGCTGAGCCATCTGAAGTAGTGACAGATGTCTTCATTTACAGTCTTTATAATTACTCACATAGCTGTGGCATTTTTCACAAGACACAAGAAAACACTGAATAAACATACACTTCTAAAATGCAAAATAGCCCAGGTCTGTAAAATCTTTTTCTCTAAATAAGTATAATTGATATTTCCTGTTTTGATTTTAACAACTAAAATGTCTACCACTTCATTGCTTTCATTAATCTGAAATTTTTAATTTTTGCAATTAATTTACCTACAATTTTATTTTTGTAGTTAACTAAATTATTCATACAACAAAATATATGATTCATATAAGCATACACCTCAATGCATTTTTACAACGTGAACACACCTTGTAAACCAGCAGTGAGATCAAGAAATGGCATACTATTAGAACAACAGGGGTCCCCTGGGCCTCTTCCTAGTCAATACCTTCGTACCTCTCCAAACGGGTAAAGACATTTTCTTGAAATGTATGTATATTCAGTTTTAGTGGATGCAACCAAACACATTTTCCCAGGAGGTTAGACCAAATTTGCACTCCAACTAGCAGCATATGGGAGTTCTGGTTATGCACATCCTCCCCAACAACTGGACTATCTGCGTGTGTGCATGTTCGTCTCAGCTATTCTGGTAGACTTGTGGTAGGTCATACTGTAGTTTTATTTTACATTTTCCTGGTGATTAACGAAGCTGAATACCTTTCATACGTTTAGTGAAATTTGGACGCGATGGTAAAGAGCCCAGCAATCTTTGCTCTCTTTTAAAATTCAGTTATCTGCCTTTTGCTTACTGTTTTGAAAAGTTCTTTGTATTTCTGGATACAAGTCCTCTGTTACATTATCTGTATGGCAGATAATCTTTACTGAACCTGTGGCTTGTGTTCCTTTTCATTTTCTTAATGGTATCTTTTGGCAAACAGAAGTTCTTCTTTTTTTTAACTGCAGTAACATTGGATTATAACATTATATGGCTTTCAGATGTACATCGCAATATATTTTGAATTCTGTGTAGATTACATCATGTTCACCACTCAAAAACTAATTATAGTCCATCACTACATATGTGTGCCTAATCACCCTTTTTGACTACCCCTCTCCCCTCTTCCCCTATGGTGACCACCAATCCAATCTCTGTTGCCATGTGTTTGTTTGTCGTCGTTTTTATCTTCTACTTATGAGTGAGATCATATGGTATTTGACTTTCTCCCTCTGACATATTTCACTTAGCATAATACCCTCAAGGTCCATTCATGTTGTCACAAATGGCCAGATTTCATCATTTCTTATAGCTGAGTAGTATTCCATGATGTATATACACCACATCTTCTTTATCCATTCATTCCTTGATGGGCACCTAGGTAGCTTCCAAGTCTTGGCTATTGTGTATAATGCTGCAATGAACACAGGGGTGCGTGTATATTTATGCATTTGTGTTTTCAAGTTCTTTGGATAAATACCCAGCAGTGGAATAGCTGGATCATATGGTAGATCTATCCTTAATTTTCTGAGGATACTCCCTACTGCTTTCCATAGTGGCTACACCAGTTTGCACTTCCACCAGCAATGTTCTTAATGTAGTTCACTTTAGCAATTATTCCATGATGTTTACCAATTACATTCTGTTTTAAGAAATACTTGCCCATCCAGAAATCATGAAAATATATGCCTAGGTTTTCTTTTAAGTGTTAATGTTTACATTTCACGTTTAAATCCACAATTCATCTTGGATCCATGGTGGGAGGTAAGAGATGAAATTCTTTTTTTTCCATATGGATAGCCAGTTGACCCAGCACCATTTATTGGAAACACCATACATATCCAACTGCACCGCAAGGTCACTTTTGTCATAAATCCAGAAATACTGTACAAGCATGAGTCTATTTCTGGACTGTCAATTCTGTTGCATACAGCTTTTTGTACAATAAATAGCGCAAAGCCTTAATTAAATACCCATAATAAATCTTGATATCTGTAAGTGTAAATTCTCTACTATTGTTCCCTTTCTTCCGTATTGTCTTGATTATTCTATTCTTCACTCTTCTCATTTTCATAAAAATTCTAGAAACTCTGTCAATTGCCATTAAAAAATCTGAGAGTTTGTCCAAGTTCAAAATGGACATCATTACAATGTCGAGTCTTCCAATCCATGAACGCATTATATCTGCCATTTGTCTGTCTTCTTAAAAATTCTTTGAATGTCTGGTAGTTTTCAGAGTAGACGTTTTGCATATCTTTTGTTAGACTCACTCATGAGTATTTTTGATTCTATGCTAATGTATGATTTTTTAAATTTCATTTTCATTTTGTGTGTTGATGGTACGCAGAATACAATTGATTTTTGTATGTTGACTGTATACTTGTTCATCAACCTTGCTGAATTTACTTATTAAGTCTAACTTTTTTTAATGTAAACAACCAAATCATCTGCCAGTGACGTCAGTTTTATTTTTTCCTCATGTGAGTGTTTCTGTTTCTTTTTCTGTTTTGTTTGCTTTAATGCACTGCCCAGGGTCCCCAGTACAATATTCAAGAAAAAACATTTTGTATTATTTCTCATCCTAGGGTTTTCAATAAGTCATAAAATATGATGTTTACAGCAGGCTTCTTTATCAGATTAAGGAAGCTCCCCTCTATTTAGTTTTCTTTTATTCACTAACGGGCACTGAATCTATTAAGTGCTCATATGCATATATTAAAATGAGCATGAGATTTTTTTTCTCTTTACCTGTTAGTGTAGAGAATGATACTGATAAATTTTCACATACTAAACCACCTTTGCATTACGCAAATAAACTCCACTTGATAATGTTGTATTATTTTTATTTATCACTGTCTGCAATTTCCAATATTTTGTTTAGAATAATTGCACCTATATTTATGAAAGAGATTGGCCTATCATTTTTCTATTTTTAAACATCTCTGTCAGATTTTAGAATCAAAGTTGTTCTTGCTTCAAAAAAAGCTAGGAGGCATTTCCTCTTTCTATTCACTGAAAGAGTTTGTATAAGATTAGTATTAATTCTTAAATGTTTGGAAGAATTAACCACTTTCTTTGTGTTTTAACAATGGATTCAATTACTTTAACAGAAATTGGAGTATGCTGACTCTCTCTTTCTTCTTATGCTAGTGTATGGGTTTAAGGTTGCCCAATTTCTTTGATATTGTCAAGTTTATTAGTAAGATGTGACCACCTTAGTCCAATGGAGGAATGTACTGACTGAGTCATGGATGGGTTATGGCCCTGATAAGGCTCAATCGACCTCTCGCTGACCTCAGACAGTGAAGGTTTTCCAATAAGAGTCTGGTGAGTCCCAAACTGTAACTTTTAATTCACAAGCTTGTCAATTACTCTACTCTGCTTTTCAGACCTTCTGCTTAGGGCTTTTAGCCATTCCCCCTCCGCAAACTTCTGAAGTATCCTTGAGACTCACGGAGTTTCAACCAAAAGCTCTGCTTATTTTTCTCTATCTCCACAGTAGCCCTTTGCTGAGAACTGCACTGGATTTTCAACTCTTCCCAAAATCAACAATTATCCTCAGGGTAAAAGTGGCTGAAGAAGCCAACTGACCTCTTCTAGGTGCTTTCTTTACCAGAGTCTAAGCCTCTTTAGTTCTCATGACCTCAGCAGCTCTCCACTGCTCAAACAGACGATTCATATACTTAAGTTAACTGTTTAAATTATTCTAGGGGCCAGCCCTGTGGCACAGCGGTTAAGTGTGCACGTTCTGCTTCCGCAGCCCTGGGTTTGCCGGTTCAGATCCCAGGTGCAGACATGGCACTGCCTGGCAAGCCAAGCTGTGGTAGGCGTCCCACATATACAGTAGAGGAAGATGGTTAGCTCGGTCTGGGCCAGTCTTCCTCAGCAAAAAGAGGAGGATTGGAGGCAGATGTTAGCTCAGGGCTAATCTTCCGCAAGAAAAAAAAAAGGTTATCCTAAACAGAAGCACTTGTCTGCATCTAGCTACCCACCTCATCTGAAAGCAAAAGTCAAATGTCAGTATTTACCTGGCATATAAATTTCCTAACATTTTTATTCCTTTGTTTTTATAATCCTACAATACTCACTTTTGTCAGAGAAGTATATTTTCATGATATTCAACAACCCATGAAAATATGAATAAAGTTACTCAAGAAGGCAGGTGTGACCCATTTACTAAATTGGAAGCCATCTAATTTGACATTGAACAATGGAGGAATAGCCAACAGACCCATGTTCTGGTTGGCTCTTCATTTAACTAGTCAGAATCTCTCTAAGTCTCACTATTCCTATTCTATAATTCTTTAACACTAAAATAGCCAAGAAACTACGGTAGCATAAACTGAAGTGGAAGGATCCCAAGCTGAAATGGAAGAAGAAATACTGAATGCAAATACAACTTAGCACGATGAAGCACAATCAACAATACACTCAGGTGTCTGAAGTTTCATATAATAAGAGAAACTATTCTTTTTGAGCACTGGCTTCAGGCCAAAAGTTAAACACAAGAGTAATGCTTTGCAACAAGAAAAAAAACTACTCAGATATTTGCTGCAGTTAATAATCAAAGACCACCTTTAAAGGTAGTCCCTTTGGAAAGTATTTTGGTTTCTACATTTGCATTTTCCTTGAAAGTCATAAACATAGTACCATCGTAGAAAACTAGGATTTTGGACATATGTTACAGCATTTGCATTCTATTGATGTACATATCTGACTTAGATTCCTCACTATACAAGTAACGTCCCAGAGGGCAGGGACTATGTCCTAGTATTTTTACCTTGTCCTATCTTTTTATCGCCACAGGGTTCTTCACAGTTCTTAGTACATACATAGTAGGCTTTCAAACTGTTGTTGAATGGTCAATAAATGGATAAACATGAATAAACAGAGAAAAGGAGAATGTACCAAAACATAAATCTTTATTCTAAAACTGACTGCAATGTAAGTAAGTTTCCCAGAAAAAAAAATAGGTGCTAGTCCCAACCATGGCCTGCAAGGCCATAAACACCAGTGAAAATAACAACCATGTTTGTCAGTTTCCTAAACCTAACTGTTTGATCCATTTAACTTCCACTCATTCAACAAATATTTAGGGACCACTTTCTATATGCGAGGCACAATTCTAAGCACTAAGGATACAAAACAGATACAAATCCCTACCTCATTGTAAGCGAGAATACTTACTTCCAGTATTTACATAACAGGCAGGCATTCAATAAACACTGAACTGAATGCAACCACACGGTATCTTTCTCTCATCTAAGGTTTCCATAGCCCTGTATTGAACTAAGAACTCCACTGGCCCGAAGGTGTCCTCCTCTAAGTATCTCCCTTGCTTCTTTTTCAAAATGAGCTCCTCAGACTCTACAGTCGTCCAGAGGAACAATGTGTTGATGCAACACTCCAACTACAGTAAGAGAGCTTTTAACTGTTCTACACAACGAGGTTTCACAGAAGATCTAGTTTGGGGAAACATGGTTTCACATTATATTAAAAAAAAAAGAAAAGAAAGAAACAAATCATTACATGCTTTCAACTCTGTTGGATTTAAATTTATTTCCTATATTTGCACTATGCAGTTGATATAGCTCTTTAAATCAAAAATTTCAGTTTTCTTCTGTAAAGCACAAAATTTAAGTACGATCAAGAGTTAATTTTAAGATATCTTAAATACTTGAGTTCTAAATAAGCTGTTAGTGAAAGTGAAAAATTAAATACTGGCTGTACAGAAAAAGATTAAATATTCTAAGCAGATTTTACACAATCCTTTGTGTATTCCATGTCTTTAAAATACAATGTTACGGTATTATGAATAATTTAATGACTTATTTATTTACTTAAAAAAAAGGTCGTGTAAATGACCAGAGTAACAGCAGACAGTCATATCAGGGAATTCATATACTATTCATTTTTTTTTCTGCTTTTTCTCCCCAAATCCCCCCAGTACATAGTTGTATATTCTAGTTTGTGGGTCCTTCTAGTTGTGGCATGTGGGATACTGCCTCAACATGGCCTAATGAGTGGTGCCATGTCCATGCCCAGGATCCAAACAAGCGAAACCCTGGGCCGCCAAGAGGAGTGCATGAACTTAACCACTCAGCCACAGGGCCAGCCCCTACACTATTCATTTTTACCATTCACAAGTGAATTATTTTAGCAAATTTATAATACTATATTATACTTGAACACTATCATTATTTCATATCACTTAATCTATATACTGCCTTTGTAAGAAAAAACATGAAAAGTATCTTTATGGTCCTTTCTGCTATTAAGAAAAGACTCAAGAATAAATATTTAATTCCATGGAAAGGAATTATACATTAAGGATAACTGTTTCAACAAATACTGTTTATAACCACTATTGAGGTGAATTAAGAAGCTAAGCAGTGGCAAGGAGTATAGAAGCTAGCCAGCCACTCCATGTACTGGGTCTTCACAATAAGGCTTAGTTAATTGTGACTTTATAATAAGCAAAAGATCCAAGCAACCACATTCAAATGCAAAAAAAAAAAAAAAAAAAAAAAAAAAAATGGCAGGTCCATGCATGTAGGAGCAGTTTTAAAATGTTTTTTGAGGGCCAGCCCTGTGGCATAGTGATTAAGTCCTGCACACTCCACTTTGGTGGCCTAGGTTCACAGGTTCGCATCTAAGGCACACACCTACACCACTCGTCAGCCATGCTGTTGCAGCAACCCACATACAAAATAGAGGAAGACTGCCACAGATGTTAGCTTAGGGCTAATCTTCCTCAAGCCAAAAAAGAGAAGAGTATTGGCAACAGATGTTAGTTCAGTGTGAATCTTCCTCACCAAAAACTAACTAACTAAATAAATAAAATGTCCTTTGAGTTATTGAGGCCATTGCCTGTCCTCATTACAGAAAATTAAGAGGTGAATTTATTAAGAAAAGTATATCCTAAAAATATATTAATTAATTTCATTACATTGTTGCCATAACTCAACACAAACAAAAATATACATTAGGCTATATATAGAAATTACCTATCTGCAAAGAGACACACCTATATTCAAATGGCCAAAAGACTCAATTTCCTGATGGAAAAAACTGTTTGGAGTTATCTAAAAACAACAGCTGCTTCACTGGAAACAATACTATCAGCAATTATCCGATTCTCACTTGTAAAGAGACAAAATAATCAACCACAGAGATAGTATCTGTATGATACGAAAGGTTGCACAATTTTATTGAAGTAAATTAGGAAGAAAAAGGAGTTCATTCCACTCCATTTAAAGTCAGAATTACCTCACGGTTTTGAATGGTCACAAGAAATACATTTCTACTGATACACCACAATGTGTAGACAAAGAACCTTTCATGGATATGAAAATTGTCTAATACCCATTAATCTCAAGCTTTTAAGTTTTCCACAAAACTTACGTAATTAAACTGATATAATTTCTTTGAGACAGAGCAAACATTAAGGTCTGTGAATCACCCCACAATGTGGATCATCAGTGTTAAAAGGCAGAAAGCAGCTTCTATCCTACTGAGATTTACTGTGATAAGAAGTTTGGGTTATTAGATTTTTTAAATCATGTTTATCTTTCAAGTGTTTAATCTCAGATCCTTAGGACGTTTTTGTGTTTGAAACGAATGTAACTACTCATCACACTAATATTTCTGATTTGAAATGACAGCCATCTATGAAGAGCTTTAGGTGGCCGTAAAGATCTGCATTATGGGCTACAAAAAATAACATTTTAACTCATTTTGATATTGCAAGTTAACAATTCTTTCCGGAAACCATAAACTATATATCTATCCTACACTCCTAAAGTTATGTACCAGCGTAGTTCAACATTTTACTCAACCATTCTACTTTAAACTCACCATAAACCAGTAATATGTATGCTTATTGTCCATCATCCTCTATCTTTAGGGGGTGGGGGAAGGGAAAGTGGAGTGGAACTAGAACCAATGCATATTCAGCTCCATACACAAACAACAAGCATTTTGTCCCCTGGGAAGCATAAGACCGAGAGGAACTTATGAATATTACTTTACCTATTTTTTTTAACTCAGAACCAGGAAGGTCTAATATCTACATATGTTTTAATATTTGCCTATCTTACTTCTTCTGTGTCAGGAAATTGCAAGCTTTCTGTCTCTATCCTACACCCTAAAGCACTATGAATAGCTTCCTCTCCCAGCATACACTTCATTCTCATCCTACCTGTGAGTCTTACATAATAACATGAATGCAAGGATGAAAAAGAAAAAAATACCAGGCATAGAATACAGTCTACCCCGAACTAAGGACTCATATCACTAAGCAATCGCCTGGGAGGTACTTTTGCATAGGTTCAATGGTAAAAAGACACAACTGCTAATTGTACACAGACTTGTTCTTTACTAAGAAGTGAGCATGCAGAGATTTTTTTTCCTCATTAATTATTCTTTTGCCTACATTTTTTGTGTTATTGAAGTAATGTATAATTATTATTTTTTGTAATGTATAATTAATTACTATTAATTACTATAATATTTGTATAATTAACTATTTTTATTTAATTTTCCTTGTACTGTGCAATCTAAGGCCTTCATTAGAGTTTCTACAAATCAGATGACAATATTTTGCCAACAATTACTAAAAAATATATTCTCATTTCCAAAGGAAAATGGTATCTTGGTTGTCTTAAATAGACAAATATTTGAGAATCTGAATAAATGGGTCAGCATTTTGGATCGCCTCACCTTTGTAGGAATATCTCAAGAATAGGATAAGAAAGACTGAAAATGAACAAACTCAGTTTTTCACTTAAAAATAGCCTTTCTTATAAACAAAGAATCAAGTTTGGTGATGGTGATAATGGTGGCTATCAGGTGGAAAATAGTAAAGAATATTCAAATTATATACAGTCATGCACTGTATAACGACATTTTGGTCACCAGATCATATACACAATGGTGGTCCCATGACACTAGTACCACATAGCTTAGATGTGTAGTAGGTTTGTGTAAGTACACTCTACTATTTTCACACAACATAAATGGCCTAACCATGCATCTCTCAGAGCATTTCTCTGTCATCAAGCGATGCATGACTGTACTGACCCTATTGTTTAAATGATTTAAATAGTTTCCAAAATCCATCAACAGATAAGAAAAAGACATTACAAGTTTGTATATCTCTGTATTAATGAGAAAAGCATAGAGAGATGCAGAAAAGTGTTTCAAGAGGAGTTTTTTTAGTTCAACATTTTATCATCAGAGTAGAGTTTTAAAACATATTGTTTGAAAATATGTCTGTTCTCTGCAGCCTGTTATTGACATCTAAAAGGCTGCTATTGGGAAGCAGGCATACCTGCCAAGATTTCCTTCTCAAGTATGTGTTTGTGAATGTTAGAATATCTTCTGCTATGCCAAGTTAATTAGCTTTGAAAGATTCAAAATAGAAAAAAAGATCTGCATGACGGCAGACGGTGCAAGAAAATTGATCCACTGAAGTATTTAACATTTATGCAGCATATAAATGTTCTTAGGCATTTATTTGCAATTATAATGGTTCATTGCATCCACTGGGTTAAACATCCAACATATGAGAGATGTGCCCAGATTTAGAGAAGCCCAGCATTGTGAAAAGAATATGGAACTTGAAGTCAGACGCATGTGGGATCTACTCTCAGTTAATCATTTTCTAGCTATGTGAGCTTCCGCAAATTGAGTTCACTGAATCTTAGTTTCCTTGTTTGTAAAATGAGGATGATGCAAATTCCTTTTCAGATTTCTTGTAAGGAATGAGTATATAAATCATACCCCAAAGAAGGAAGAGACACAGTAAATAGTAATACCGATTATTTCTAGCTTACAACAATAATTCTGGGGCTCTTCGAGAGAGAGAGAGAGAGAATAACGAAGGTGAATGTCATTTAAGCTGAACTCGGAGAGATTACATCAGTTTTTTGGTAGACTGAAACAGTGGCAGGATTTGGTATGATATTAATGTTTAAATACTGACGGAGTTTTAACCTTCCAACAACACTTGAAAGAGGGCCTATATTTTTACCAAGAAACCTTTACTTTATGGAATGAAACTTTATGGTAACTTTATGGAATGAATCAACTTGAAAACTAGCCTGAGCAAAACCAAAACACTTTCAAACTTAACAATGAAGATGCTTGAGATCACAATAGTATCCAACTACATTAGAGCATAACTAATCCATCTATTTTAACTCAACTATCAAAAGTGAGAAAATACTACTAAGAAACTTTCCTTAAAATGTCTTATCTTCCTTACTTTTCAAAATCCAAATTTTAAATTTATATTTCCTCTATCTACCAGAAAGCCACGGAGGTTCTGTTTGAATTTCTAGACTCTAGCTATTTCTGCAGAAGATAGATACTATAAGGCAACTTGCCTGGGCTGCTTCTTAGTCTGTCCTATCACATCTAACTCAGTCATAAACAGCACTGATTCTCTGTTGAAAATAAAAATGGAAAGATGAAGAGCTATTGAAAGAAAGAAAAAGGAACAAACTGACAATTAGCTGTAAATATATACATATATATTATACATATAGTTTGAATTTTCATATTCTATTGTAAATATTTTATACACCTTTTTTAGATTTATTTTTAAGTATCGTACATTTTTTCTTCCTATTGTGAAAGAGATTTTATTTTCAATTATATATCTAAATTGTTTACTGTATAAAAGTTCTCATGATTTTTGGACATTGACCTTGAATTCAGAAAAAGCGTTCAACTCCAGTATTAATTTTATTACTGGTTCTCCATGAATTGTGATGAATTTTCTGTGTGGACAATCATACCATGGGTAAATCATATCATAAGTAAACAATGACCTGTCTCTTCTTTTACACTTTTTTACTCTTTGTATTTCTTTTTCTGTTCTTAATGCTTTGACTAAGACCATTAGTAAAACGATGAACAGCAGGTGACTGTAGGCATCATTTTAAATTATCACTACTAAGTAAGATATTTGCTAAATATTTTAAGATACCCTTTACCTAATTAAGAAAGTTTACTTGTATTCAGTTTGTTAACTTTTTAAAATCATGAATGACGAATTTTAACTAATTTCTATGGCATCTAATGACACCGTCACATAGTATTTCTCCTTTAAACCATTAATGTGCTAGTTTTCAATTAATTTATACTTCCCCTAATGCTGAACCAACCATTTCTACAATCTGACTTTTGCTGTTTTATACACAGCTGAATTTGGTTGGTAGTATTTTTTTAAAAGAACAATGTGACTCTATGTTCATAAGCAAGATTTGCCATATGCCATGTCACCTCCTCCTATTTTCTGGCCATCTCCTCTTACATTATCATATTTGGCCTTATGGTCTTTCTTGGTAGCTGTAACTATTTTGTTGTCCATACTAGAGTGATTTTTATAATTTCACTGAACTTTGTGGCAACACTTCTCTGGTAAGTTTTCTTTATCTGTAGGGAAACATTGCTTTCGTTTGCAAATTATTTTCTTATAATAGATACGTGCAGATATAGTGCTAAATCCTTTGTTCATATTGTCTTTGTCATATTGTCTGACTTATTTCCCTCAGCATTATACTCTCTAGATCTGTCCATGTTGTCACAAATGGTGAGATTTCATTCTATTTATGGCTGAATAATATTCCATTGTGTATATCTTATCTTTTATAGTAGTCACACTAGGGATTATAAAATACATACTTAATTTTCCAGTCTATTCAGAATCAATATTTTACCACTTCAATTGGAAGAAATCCTTTACAACTGTATAGGTCCCCTTACTTTCCCCTCACAGTTGTGTTACATATTACATTTATATATATTGAACACCCTGTCAAAAAGTGTTCTATTTCTTGTTTTCAATTTACAAACACATTTTTAAATCTCAAGAGAAGTAGAATAGTCTATTATATTCATCCAGATATTTAAACTGTGTTATTTTATTTCTGCTTTTCTTCTCGTATCACTTTCCTTCTGTATAAAGAATTTCCTTCACTAATTAGGTTTTTTCTTTCTTTCTTTTTCTCTCTCATTCTATTTTCTTTATCCAAGAATGTCTTTATTTCACCTGCATTCCTGAAGAATACTTTTACTGAAGACAGAATTCTGGATTGACATTTTTTTTCAAAATTATAAAAATGTTATGCCACTTTCTCCTGCCCTCCATAATTTCTGATAAGAAATATGCAGTCATTTAAATTGTTGTTCCCTATCGGTAAAGCATAGATTTTTCCTACCTGTTTCAAAGATTTTTTTTTAATTTGTTTTAGTTTGATTATGATGTATCTGGAAGTGGATTTTGGGGCTTTATCTTATTTGGGGTTCACTCAGCTTCTTGAATCAGCCATACAATTTTGACAATCTTAGGAAGATTGTCTAAAATTTCCATTTCATTCTTTGTTATATCTTCTATTTTTTTCTGATACTTTCTATTTTAAATTTTGTTTCAAGAATGTTTATGATTGCTCATTTGAGCATTTTTATAATAGCTGTTTTACAGTCTTTGTCAGATAATTTTAACATCTGCCATCTCGTAGTGAGCATCTGATGATTCTCTTTTCTCAAGTAAGTCAAGTTTTTGTGGTTCTTTGTAAACCAAGTGATTGTGGATTTTATCCTGAATATTTCAACTATTACATTAAATGTGACTCTGCATCTTATTTAAATCCTATGGAGAGTGTTCATACTTTTATTTTAGCAGACACTTAACCTCATTAGATACAGGGGTTGAGTTCTAATCTCTTCAAGAGGCTTAGTTCCAATGTCAACTAAATTTTCAAAGACTGCAGTGTTGTTATTCAGATCTGGTCCTTATGAGTGCCACCTAGTGACCAGTCTGGGATATGGGCAGAATTTTGTCCTTTAGTTCAGTAACCAACAGCTTTAGAATGCTAATTAGGATCAGGCCCACACATGTGCAGGTCAGGGGTGAGCCCAGGAGTTCAAAAACAGTTTTACGGCATCACTTTCCAGAGTTACTCATTCTCTAATATCTCACTAGTATTTTCTGTTTCCCAAGAGATCCTGTTTTCCCTCTAGCTTGAAAATCTCTCCTTCTACAATGACACAACAGCAGCCAGGGGACAGAAAAAGAACTACAACAAAAAAAAGCAGGGCATGGCCCCTTTCCCTTGGAGACACGGCTCCATTGAATAGAGAGGAAGGTTCCCCTCTCTAAGAGTTCTGGCTCCTACAGCTCCCCTCTGCCAGCTGCTGTCACTCCCTCTACTGTCCTGCTGCAGGATTACCTGAGCACTGCAATGAAAGAATAGGAGAAAAGCTGAGGAATCTCCCCTCCTCTCCCTGAGCTTTACAGATTCCCTTTTCTGCTCTATAAGCTAGAACTAGAAGTATCTCCTAGATATCTCTCTCTCTGCTCCACAGTGCTCATTTCCAAGTTTCAAGCTGCACTGAATTCAAGTCAAGGAAAACCAAAATAGTAAATAAAAAATTAATAGCCCTCCACATCTCCTAATTAGATGTCATTCAGAAAGATCAAATACCTGAGCCTTGCATTCTCTCCAGGGTTTATAGTTGTGTCAGTGGGAGAGAAAGGTTGGCATGTACATATGCCGTCTTACCTAGAAACAGATTGTCCATTTTCTAAAACCATCATTTCTGTCTTCTAATTGAGTACCAATAAATTCTTTACATATTCTAGATACATGTCCCCTATACATTTTCGAAATATTTTCTTAGTCTATGGATTGTCTTTTCATTCTCATAACAGTATCTTTTGAAGACCAGAATTTTTTAATCTTGATGAAGTCCAATTTATCTTTTTTTGCTTCCATGGTTCATACTTTTTGTACCACAAAAGTTTTCTGTGTTCTTCCAGAAGATTTATAATTTTAGCTCTTATATATGGAGCTATAGCACATTTTGAGTAATTTTTATACGTGATATGAGATAAGGGTTGTGGTTCATCATTTACATAAAGATGTTCAATTATTCCAGCACCGTTTGGGAAAGACTATGCTTTTCTCATTGAATCACTTTGACACCTTTGTTGAAAATCAACAACCATATATGTGAGCATATACTTCTGGACTCTATTCTGTTCACTGATCTATATGTCTATCCTACGCCAAATTCACAATATCTCAATTAACGGTATCTTTGTAATAAGCCTTAAAATCAGGTAGTCTTCTAACTTTGTTCTTTTTCAAAAATTATTCAGACTCTATTTCCATTACAGTAATAACCTGGCCCATTTTGTTAATATAACTTATACTATTGCACAAAGAAAAGGGGGGAAAAAGTACAATGTGATAACATACCAGAGACACCATGGCCCAACCAGTCTTGTTATAGATGAATTCCAAGTTGTTCCTTCTTAAATAGAGCAAACCACCAACAAGTGACACTAACAAGGCCAAAGCAATGGTGCCGGAATAGTTGGGTGGTCTGAAGACTCGAATCTGAAAAATGCAATGAAAATTTTTAAGGTGAAAAAAACTATATTTTTTTCTTGACCATATCCTAGTCCTTCCAATTTTCAACACAAAGAATTCAGAAAGGTATCACCCTACTTTTCATACCTTGCACTACCACTCCTTTTACTCTTTACAAGTCAAAAAAACATGCCTTAAAAACATCATGGCTACGTAAAAAGACTTGCTTTAGATAAATACAGTTAAACATAAGCAAACATTATCTATAGTCAACCCAGAGCTCCTGTGTTTCACCCATGGAACATGGGATCATCTAGTAAAGGGCAGGGTGCAATATTTGTATTATTCCAAATTGGGACAGTTCAAAGACTTTTTAAACAGTTTTATTGAGATATAATCCACACACCATACAATTCACCCATTCAAGGTGTACAATTCAATGGTTTTTGGTATATTCACACATATGTGCACCCCTCACTGCAGTCAGTATCAGAACATCTCAACCACATCAACAGGAAACCCTTTAGCAATCACCCTCTTATTCCCTTACCCTCTAGCCCTAAACAACCATTAATCCACTTTCTATATCTATAGATTTCCCTTTTTCTAGGCTTTCATAAAATATGTGGTCTTCTGTAACTAGCTTCTTTCACTTAGCATAACGTTTTCAAGGTTCATTCTTGCTGTAGCATGTCAGTGCTGCATTCCTTTTTATGGCTGAATATTCCATTGTACTAATAGACCACAATTTGTTCCTTCGCTAATCAGGTGATGAGCATCTGGGTTGTTTCCATCTTACAGCTATTATGAATAATGCTGCTATAAACATTCAAGTTTTTGTGTGGGCATATGTTTTCATTTATCTTTGGTATCTGCCTAAGAGTGGAAGTGCTGTGTCACATGGTAACACTATGTTTAATGGTTTGAGGAACTGCCAGATTGTTTTCTAACACGGCTGCACCATTTTATATTCCCACCAGCGGTGTATGAGAGTTCTGATTTCTCCACTTCTTTGCCAATACTTGTTATCTCACTTATTGATTCTAGCCATCCCAGTGGGTATGAAGTGATATTTCATTGTAGGTTTGATCTGCATGTCTCTAATGACTAATGATGCTGAGCATCTTTTCTGTACTTTTTGGCCACTTGTATATTTTCTTTGAAGAAATGTCTATTCAGATCCTCTACTCATTTTTTAACTGGGTTATCTTTTTATTATTCAGTTGTAAGAGTCCTATCTATATACTAACTATAAGTAAATGATTTGCAAATATTTTCTTCTATTCTGTGGGTTGTCTTCACTTTTTTGATGATGTCCGTTAAAGCATAAAGGCTGTTTTTAAAAATTAGATGTAATTGGTATGAACTCATGATTTCATACAGATCTTGGTTCTAATAACATTCCTCACTAAAAGAAACCATGGCTCTGAGGAAAGACAGCTAATTTAGCACACAGCAGTAGACAAGTAGATAGAAGATGAGCCTGGAAAATACTGTTATGTCAGGAAAGTAAGAAAGCGCTTAAAAGAAAATAATGGAGAGATGTCACATGGACACAGAAGCCAGTATGAAGGGGCTCCTACTAGCCAAATCTAGAATAATTTTAATAATGTAGCAATATTTAAGCATAGTAATAACTTACAAACCATTGAAGAAAAAAATACAATTCATGAGTCTATATCAATGGTGATGCATAAATATATAGCCAGATAAGAAAGGACTTTTGCTTACACCAGAATGCTGAGGGAAAACTAGGAACATGGAACAAATGCTAGAACTGGAACATCACCATTTTGCAACCATGATGGAAAAATCAGGATCAGGCAAAAATCACCAAAGGATGCTAAATCTAGGAGAAAATTTTGATGACAAGTAAGATATTAACATGATCTTAAAGTGTCTCCACACAGACAGCTTACTAATTACAAAGGAGAGGGGCGTGAAGAAACAACAGTTAATTATACAGTGGAGAAACGGAAAACACCTTGACCAGATGTTCAAAATTAACATCATCGATGAGGGACAGCCGGACATCACGTGCCTATAGATGGGATTAGAACAAAACCTGGCTGAGGTAGTACTGTGGTCAAGAATGCATAAGTAGCATCCAATCATGAGGAAATATCAGGCAAATCATATGGGGATCATTCTATTGAAAAAGTGGGAGAGGATTCAAATGTCACTGTCTTTAAAGAACAAAGATAGGCTATGGAAATGTTCCAGATTAAGAGAGGCTAGAAACACCTGTCAACTAAATACAATACCTAACTCTAGACTGGATCTTGTACTGAAGGTGGGAAAATATTACTAGAGAATATTAGTAGGTCAACTGACAAATTGGATTATGGATAGTAGCTCAGATAAATGTATTATATCAATGTAAATCTGTGAAGTTGATATGCAACCTGTCCGTATATATTTTTTGGGAAAGGCAACTCACACTCAAACGTGTGTGTATGAAATATGTGTGTAGAAAGACAGGGTGGGGGAGAGATGAGGATGGCAAAGCAAAAGGGATAAAATGTTAAGAATAGGTGAATCTTGATAAAGGTATACATTGGTACTATTTTCATGTGTGAAACTTTGAAATTTTTTCCAAATAAATTTTTTTACAAAAGTATCTATCAACTAACTTAAAATGGAAGTATGATAAATAGGTTAGAACCATTTTTGATTAAAATTCAGTAATTCTTAAAACAATTAATAGACAATTAATTACCCTTAGTATCTTGCACCAACAAAATGATACACTGCAGAGCTGAATATTTGCCAAAACATTTCAAAAAAAATGACAAGAGTTAGGAAATAAGTTTATTCGCCAAAATATCATTAAAACCTATGATGTTATTTCATTTACAATGATGGTGGTATTATATGAAAGACACCTATCTCGACTAAGAATAAATCTGTTTATACCTTATGGTAAAAATTAATGCTTATGTATTACTTCTAGAGTAAATGTACTTTTAAAGTAAATTGTTCACTGTAGAAAATTCCAGTGAGGTTAGGGAATAAAGCAGCCATAGTCCTCCA
The DNA here is from genome assembly GCF_037783145.1 of Equus przewalskii. Taxonomy (NCBI): domain Eukaryota; kingdom Metazoa; phylum Chordata; class Mammalia; order Perissodactyla; family Equidae; genus Equus; species Equus przewalskii. The sequence continues at coordinate 17,828,920 of NC_091858.1, read as the reverse complement.
CACAGACATTAACCACCATAAAGATTTTGGTTCATTTACTTGCTGAATAAACTATATATCTACATATCTATACTCACATTTACGCTTTAAAATAAAATTCTATATCATACTATAAATACTATTTTTCTAACCTACTTTATCACTTGTTATACTTTGAGCTTCTTTCTATGTCAAATACTCTTGCAGACCATTATCTGTCTTTGCTATAGTAAATTTAATTATTGTCCTATTTTTAGACATTTGATTTATTTCCAATTTTTTCCATTAAAATGAATGCTAGTAAAAACAATTTCTATGGCTAAGTATTTGAATCATCCCTGGTTATATACTTAGGTTAGATTCCTAGAAGTAGAATTGTCAAGTTAAATTACATAAAATATATATATTACACATATTATTAGAACAGTGATATCAATTTTTAGTCCCAAGAACAGTATACGTGAGGTGATATTTTCTCACATGGCTCATAAATAGTGAGTATTATCCCATTTTTATTTGCCCAAAAATAGATAAAAATTATACATCTTGCTTTCTAATTAGAATTTCCTTCATTACAAATACCACTGAACAATATTCCATATATATTTTAGTCTCTGAAATCACTTTGTGCCTAACTCATGTACTTTTTAATGGTTCTTAAAATATCAATGCACCATTATTCTAAAAACCATTTAAATTCACCTGAGTCAACGTTCAGCTTATAGCTTATAGCTATCAATTTTCTCTAAGCAAGGAGAAATGTTCTGTAGAGAAATTTTAAAAAGATCCTGCAGCCTTAGTACAATGCTCTAACAAACCAAACTAATTAGCCTATTATTAAAACTGTGGGGGACAGAAACATACATGAACATCCGTTCTATCAGCAATCCACTTCGCTAGCTGTTCAGCCGCAAATCCAATCCTTTGAAGGTCAAAAGTATCCGCTCTTTTGGGCCTGCCTTTTGGAGGAAAATGCATGAATGTAGGAGCAGAGTTCATGTTGAGCTATAAAACATAAGATAAAAAATACTAAATAAAATATCATCCCAGCAATCCTTACATATCCTTATATATCATTATCTTATATATCATTAATCTAACATTATATGTTTTGTCTGCACGGATTTTGGAAAGACAGCATTTATTATGAAAATCCAAGTGGCTTTCCAGAGCTTAATCACTGTTTTTATTCATCCTAATGCACTGTTGAACGAAAAAGAACTTGTGAATTTGGCTAAGTTCTCTGAAGCTTCACATTCAACATACATCATTCATATTCTCAGCTGCATCGTCTGTATTTTATCAGCCATTTCATTCTCTTTCTTTCTAGAATTCTGTAATTAAACAATGAAGTGAAATATTGAAATATTTGTAAAGAATGAAGTATAGAAATACTGTAATTTGGCTGTATATGGACTATTTCTCTTCTTAAGCAGTTATTAAAGAAAAAGAACTGGTATTTCATGAAAATATAAATATATTATGGAATTAATTTCAAACAAATTATAAGTAGACTGAATGCTCTACTAAAAATGCAAAGACTTTTTTAAAATGATGACCATAATAGAAGCCAACATTTTTGCTCTAAATTTGAATTTACCAAACTGTAGGAGAAACCCACAATCACAGTCTTGTTCTGTTCAATCTAGTAATTCAACTGTCTTAAAATGGTTATATCTCACAATTACTTTCTAAAGGTAATTGCATTTGAAAAGTGTACTGAAGAGAATACTACCCTAGTATAAATGGTGTTTATTAACAATATGACATCTAAAAACAAGTGTTAGTTAACTTGCATTGAGGAACTGCCAAAGTGCTATAGATAAACTCCTTGCTGCCCAGGAATTATGAAAAATACCTCAAATGAAAGGCCAAGAGATTTTTGACCCTGACTTGCCATACAGTTTAGCATTTCCCAAAAATGAGAATGAAAAGCAAAATCAAATCAAATGAAGACACACATTAGATCACAGGTGACATCAAGGTAAAGATCCAGCAGTACCAGCAGTGGGTTTGCATGTTATGGACATTTAGTAATGTTGGTTAAGTTGAACAAAACACACAGTCACCAGTTCCCTTCTTCTCTGTGCTTTTTCCCACTCCAGACTTTGTTCACGTCTGTTTCCCTGATGGATGCACAAGAGATAACTACAGCTAACATGTAACTATAAAATTACAGTGGAGGAACTCCCTGCATTTGAACAATCAGAAAATTCCTACTAAGGTTTAACATGCTAGAATTTTAAAGTTAAAACAACTCATATAATTCAAAGTTTTCATCTTAATTAAAATGCACAAATTTCCAAAGGCTCCACAAAGCAGGTACAACACAGATCTGATTTCTAGTCCAGGGCTCCTTCTAACACACCACATTCATTAACTGGTTGGCCTGTCATCTGACCTTCAGGATCAGCCATCACACGGGAATCACATATAATTTAAGTTACTTTCCCAACAAGTCCCCAACAAGCCAGGAATTACCAAGTCTCTACACTTGTTATTAACATTATCTTCAGGCAGTACAGTGCTTTAAAATATCAATTTAGAATAAGTACGTCAACAAAATATGATTCAATAGTTAGTGAGAAAGGAAACATAAGCATTAAAAATCTTTTAGTAGTTCCCAAATAAAGCAAAATATATACTTTCCTATTTTTGTGTATTATAATTCTCCATAAAAATCATTAACTGCTATAACTGTTATGCATTTTTGAATTTTAAAATGAAAACTCATTGCTAAGCCAGGGGCTAGGTTTTAGAAAAGACAAAGTATTTCTATATTTGGAATTCTGCTGAATCAAAATTAACTTGAGAAAATTTTTCAATTAAAAACAATCTGGACTTCAACTCTCATATCTATGCCAAACTTAAAAAAAAATAAATTATGTTTAAAGTATATAAAAGAATTCAGTGATGATATCTAACAATATATCTATATGGTCATATACTGGCAGCTTATAGTCAATATGCAGCACAAAAGTAGGATGAGTCTGTCCCACAGTTTTGTTTTTTTAATCTGAATTGCTGCCAACATTTTAAAGGTGGAGAAAGTTCACATAAAAATTCCTATTTGGGTCTCTTCTTGAAAAAACAGATCTAGCTATACGTAGCCTGCATTTCTTCACAAGGGCTTGAGTCGAACTGTATCTCTCACTGAAGTCAACTCGCCCTCCCCATTTGCTGTAGTGCCCACCCCCACCACACTGTTTCCTCAACAAGGAGACCAACAGTCACGGTCGGGTGCATGGTGTTCATGGTATCTTCTTGATTTTATTTCTTATATAGTAGTTAGGAGAAAACTGAAATATGAGTGTTTCCATTAAATATTTATTGTTTTTAAAAAAGACCAAGAAAGGCTTTGTTTTAATAAAAATAAGCATATTGAATTATGCAAGTGAAGAATGAATGTGTTTAATATACTAAGTATGTACCTAAACAAAGATCCCCAAACGAAAGGAAACTAATCCAAGTCAGTGGCTGCGTTGAGTGTACAGGCCCAGCAGCGGAGATGTTGGGGCTCGAAGCCTCTGCTCTAGCAGACAGCTTGGACCTGGATGAGTATTTCCTAACATGGCAGAGAGGCCTCAAGGATGTGAGGAACTGAACTTCCTCTGATGATCTCTAAGGCCAGTCCTCCCGAGAGTCTGTAGAGACCTAGAAACTACACGAAATAATACTGGTTCTTACAGTCCTATAATTTTCCTTTATAAGGTTATTTGAAATTACATATTTATGTATGTGTTTTTCTTTTTTATTATACTATTATTACTATTATTATTAGCTCCCTAGTCTGTAAGCTTCTTACGGGGAAGAACTATTTGTGTTTCTCACCAACTCACTGCTCAGCACTATCTGCTGACTAGGTGAACAAAAAGAAACATCCCACAAGGCAAAATAAATTTATGGGGGAAGAAATAAGTGAGGAATACTAATAGGGAAGACGAAGGGTAAAGGGGACTGAAGGCAAAAGGAGAGAATTTATCTTATTCAATAGAAACTGGCAAAGACGAATGAATAATCAATCTGGAAGCAAATAAGCAAAAATACTCAGTAATGACCCATTTATAACTAGTGAGCTAGATTCTTTACAGAACTAAATGCTTTTCCATGACCTGGTAAAACATTATGCCAAAGAGAGAAATATGTGAGAAAAATAAAATAGACCAAGATACCCAGACTAATCAGTTCTGGGTACTGCAGTAAGTTTTATATTTGAGAGGCACTGATCAAGTAGGGATAAACATAAAAAAATAATAACTGCAAGATAACAGCAGGATTAAGAGCTAGAGCTCTGGGAGCCAACTGCTGAGCTCAAATTTTAGCTCCCTTTTACACTAAATTTGTACACGTGGACAGGCAACTTAACCTCTCCATACCTTAATTTCCTCATCTGAGAAATGGAGATAACAGTATTTGCGAAGCTAAATGAAAGAATACACATGAAGCACTTGGGAGAGTGCTTGGAACATAAGGATTCAATGTTAGCAATGATGATGACACAACCATGACAAAAGTGATGACAACTAACATCCTTACACCACCATTCAATACCTTGCTCTATGGAGAAGACTGTGTACAATTGAATGTACTAGTCTGCTTGGGTCGCTGTAACAACACCACAGACTGGGTGGCTAAAACAATACAAATTGATTTTCTCACAGTTCTGGAAGCTGGCAGTCCAAGATCAAAGTGCCAGGACTGGTTCTGGTGAGATCTCTCTTCCTGGTTTGCAGACAGCCATCTTTTTGCAGTGTCCTTATGCGGCTTTTTCTTGTGCACATATGCTCCTGGTGTCTCTTTGCCTTATGAGGACACCAGTCCTATTGGATCAGGGCCCCATCCTTACGACCTCATTTAACTTTAATTACATCCTTGAAGGCCCTATCTCCAAATACAGTCACACTGGGGGTAGTGGCTTCAACACATGAATTTAGGAGGGCCACAACTCGGTCCCTAACAGAACAAACACTTTTAAATATTTAATACTTTACATATAAAATTTTCTATACCTGCCACATTGGAAGACACAAAGGTTAAGTAAAACTTACATTGAATTTTATATAAAATTTCATAAATTTGTGCAAAACACCAAAGTCCAATACAGTTAAATATCAAAATAAAGTTAATGCATGTAAACTGCCACTATATGCTGAAAAACACATTTCCTCTACAATGCAAGTTAAAATGTGCTTACTGTACTCACTAATGGAGAAAACTGTGCAATGATAAAGATAACATTAGCTGAAATGATTTTAATCATATTACAGAATTTATTATAACTATTGTATTTACTAACTTATTCAATGAATTGCACGCTTATCTGGAAAACAAAAATGTATCAACTATAACCAGCTATTCAAATATATTAGCAAAATAAAATGTAACTCTTTTACCTGTTGAAAAACATCTGACCCCTCATCATAGTCCACCATACTGAAGAAGAGTTTGTTACAGAAAGCGGATGAATAGCGCCAGGAGTTAGCTAGGATTTGATATTCTTCATTAGCTTGCCTGATAAAGATAAGGGGCAGAGTAGAAAGATATCAGTATTCAAGCATTAACAAAGCTACTAAAACAGGTAATTCTAGGGCAAGGGTTGGCCAGTTTTTGTACAAACTGCAAGCTAAGAATTGATTTTATATTTTTAAATGGTTGTAAAAAAATAAAAAGAATGTCCTTGACAAGTGAAAATTATCTAAAATTTAAATTTTATTTTTCATAAATAAAGGTTTACTGCAACACGGCCTCACTGATTCATTTACATATTGCTTGGGGCTGCTATTGTGCTGTATCAAGAGAGTTGAGTAGTCTAACAGAAACTGTATGGGCCAAAAGCCTGGTGTGGCCCTTTAAATGACTGACAATGCTTCTTCTACGGGATTAAATCAATTTGTGACATCTATACATATAAATCTTCTGATGATTTTTAGTAAAAGACAGAGCAATTTTTAAGAATATTAGGTTTAATAGAAACAAAACTCATGAGGATATACATTCTAAAATAGTAAACACAGTTATGCTACATCTTTATATATTCATTTATCTAAAAATGCATTTACACTCAAACCTAAAAGTAAGCAAAAATTTCTCTGAGTAGCTAAACTAAATGCCGCAAATAAGCCCCCCTCTTATGAGCACATTTAACTCCTATTTTAAATTCATTTTTATTAAACATTTTGTTGATTTTCCCGATACTAAAGCTTTATATTTAGGTGTAGGGATGGAGTAAAAACAGAGAAATGGCATTGCTAGAAGCATGTAGGTACAGCTGTAGAAACAAGAAGCAAGTGATTGCTAAAACATTAAAAAAAAAGGGGAGTTTTCTTCTTCCGTATAGTTGACTATTCACAGGAGTTTATCTCCTCCCTCTCCCAAAAACGGAACTAAAGAGATAAAAAGGTATAATCTTACACTAACAAAAAGACTTGGAGTAGAATCAGCAGCAGATAAGCGATTTCAAGAAATATCCGGAAAACAGAAAGCTAGTGGAAAAGTTTTGATGAAGGAAGCTATAATCTCAAAGGAGATTGCAGTGCAGGAAAACATTAAGAAAAATACTGGATTAAGAAGCAGCAGAGCCTGGACATAAGAAATGGAGCTAAAAATAGAGGTCACAATTAAATTTCTTTGTATAGAATAGCAGACCAACCTTCTGCCCCACTCCCAACCAGTCCCAGTATTAGTCTTCTATTGTTTAATGACTGATCTATCAAAAAAAATTCACCATAGGGGCTGGCCCCGTGGCAGAGTGGTTAAGTTCGCGCGCTCCGCTGCAGGCGGCCCAGTGTTTCGTTGGTTCGAATCCTGGGCGCGGACATGACACTGCTCACCAGACCACGCTGAGGCAGCGTCCCACATGCCACAACTAGAAGAACCCACAACGAAGAATACACAACTATGTACCGGGGGGCTTTGGGGAGAAAAAGGAAAAAATAAAATCTTTAAAAAAAAAAAAAAAATTCACCATATATCTGAGCAAAACCTGACATGATTTAAAAAAAAAACTCCCAAACAAAACAGACTCTGGAAGAAAAAGACAGTTCAAAGAAGTATCAAAAACATTAAAAAGAAACTTGAATATACATAGAAAAAGTCAGAGAAGATATTGTATTTGTCAAGAACTGTGCAGGGCCTAAGATTTTATCTTATATACAAGCTAATAAGCTAGCTGGTACTGTTTCACAAATACTGGCAGACAGAGGTTGGATTGGTGGTTACCAGAGGGAGAGGTGGGACAGAGGAGGGCAGAAGAGGTGATTAGGCTCATGTGTGTGGTGATGGATGGTAATTAATCTTTGGGCGGTGAACGTGATGTAATCTACACAGAAATCAAAATATAATGATATACACCTGAAATTTATACAATGTCATAAACCAATGTTAGGTCAATAAAAATAAAAAATGCTGGCAGAAAACATGGGACTCCTGGGTCAGAGACAAAGCACTTTACTACTTCATGTTTGTTTGCATCAGTTTCCCATGCTCCCAGGTCTCATGGAGTGAAACAAAGGTTCCTTCGTGGATGCTAGCACACGCCGATGACTGTGTCACAGGAGAGGAACACTGAGTTTGAGGCACTTACTGTTTTTATAGGAAGTGATAACAAGCCTGTGCTTTGTTCAGTGGGAGACATCATTTCGTTCCTTGAGGCTTGTCACTGCACACATATCCCTGCAAAACTGCCCAGGTAAAGAGCAGTCAGGCGTTTGCCTTCTGGACAAAGGGCATGCAGAGATGCTCATGGCCCAGGGCAGACTGCTTCTCCCAATAGCATTCACCAAAAAAGAACAATATTAGGGGCCAGCCCTGGGGCCGAGTGGTTAAGTTCAGTGCTCTGATTCAGCGGCCCAGGGTTTCACCAGTTCGGATCCTGGGAATGGATGTGGCACCGCTCATCAGGACACGCTGAGGTGGCATCCCACATGCCACAACTAGAAGGACCCACAAAATATACAACTATGTACTGGGGGGTTTGGCGAGAAGAAGGAAAAAAAACCCCAAGATCATATAAAAAAGGAACAAAGAAAGTAAAAGAGCACTTATAAATTTAAAATATGATTGCTCAAATTAAACACCAACATTAGAAGACAGAGTTAAAATTCATAGAATATGAAAGACATGGGTGGAATATATTGAGGGGGAGAGAGGAGAAAGGGACCTAGAGATATAATCCAACAAATCCAACTTTCAAACAGGGGAGTCCCAGAAAGAGAAGAGAGAGAAAATGGAGGAAATATTTCTGGAGACATAATACAATTAAAGGAGATTAAGTCTTCAAATTTAAATTATTTCCCAGGTTCTCAATAAGAGGAACAAGAAAAGACTAACACCGAGACATACTGTGATATTTGAGAGCATTATAGATAAAAAGAAGATCCTAAAAGTTTTCAGAGGAAAAAAAATTATGTGACAAGGGCAAATGAGAGTGGGACTGGACTGGTCATCAGCGACACTAGACACTGGCAGATAATGGAACGATTCCTTCAGCTTTGAGGGCACCGTGATTTTCAATCTAGAATTCTATTTCAAGCCAAACAATCAAGTTTGAAATAAACATGTTCTCAGGAATGTAAGGAATGTGAAATTACCTTAGGATACAATTGATAGAAGGGTAATATAAATGAACAAATGAGAAAAACTGAGACTGATAGAAGCACTCTAAGAAAGGAAAAGAGAACTAGCAATACGACAAGGGAGGAAGGGGAGAAGATGTGTGAGAAAGCAGCGATCCAACTATGAAGCTATGCGAACAATTCAGAAGAGGAATTGGACTTCCAGATGAAGAGAAGAGATTCTAAGCAATCATTAGATTCAGAAAGAGTTGAAAGATATTAATGCCACAGTAAGAAAAAATATTTGGTCCCACAACAGGAAAAAAATGACAGCAAAATAAATATAAAAGGTCTGTAAGAAACAAATTAAAATGTATCATAATTTGATTAATTGGTGATGAGAAAGGTTAATTATTTTGAACACTTTCTTTTGAGTGGGGCAGCAGTCATAAACAATAACACTGTAGAAAAGCAACCATAATCATAACCTACTACTTTGCAGTCGATGCTGTCTATGCAGAAATAATAATATAAATGCTCTTTATCCTTCAACTTTCTAAATCAACCTATAAACAGAACACAGCTGTAATTACGGTTACAGTAGAGAATGTAACTGCTATCAACTATCAACCATGACTATGAAAGTACAGGTAACAGGACTGGTAGGTAAAATGGAAGGAGAAGAGGTGACAGGAAAGGGTGCACTTGCTAATCTTCATGTTACAGATTAGGGAATCAAGAGATATCTATAGTTAATGGACAAGTAATGGAAGGATGCCATTTACTGTTAAAATAGAAGAAGAAATAGAAAGCCATTAAAATGATAAGGAGTGAAATGAGTTAAATCTTCACCTATCATAGCAAGAAGTGTAATGATCAAGTCTACTGTAAGAACTATTGTTATAAGAATAACATTTAGGGGCCATCCCAGTGGCCCAGTGGTTAAATTCGCACGTTCTGCTTTGGTGGCCTGTGGTTTGCCGGTTTGGATCCCGGGTGCAGACATGACACCACCTGACAAGCTATGCTGTGGCAGACATCCCACGTATAAAGTAGAGGAAGATGGGCAGATGTTAGCTCAGGGCCAGTCTTCCTCAGCAAAAAGAGGAGGACTGGCAGCAGATGTTAGCTCAGGGCTAATTTTCCTCAAAAAAAAAAAAAAAAAAGAGTAACATTAGAGATATGAAAACCACCACCAGAAGAAGAAATCACAAAGGAATGTGTAACAGTGATTGCCTGTGGCCAAGTCTGCAGACAGGTGAGTGCAAGGACCACAGCTGTTCATTTCAGGCCCTTTTTCTCATTAAGAAAGAGCACAAAATATTGCTGTGATTAAATATATATTTAAGAGGGCTAAATATGAACAGGGCTATAATCAGAGGTTATTTAGCATAAAGTACAAGACCTTAGGGCATCGTTTTATTAGAGCATAGTACAAAAAACTGATGATTGTAATGATCAGCCTAAGACTGCATTGTGCTCAGTAGGCAGAAAACTACATAGTATATTTTTAGACTATGTTCAATGAAAATGGTTACAAACTTTTAAAGTTTTGGTGGTTAAATAAGATTTAATTCATTATAATTCACTGAAAAACTATTTATTGAGCGCCTAACAGCAAGAAGGGAGCTCCAAGGTCTCTGCTCTCATGGAGTTGATGTTTTAGTGGAGACATCTGATAATCAACCAAATAAATAAATAAAAATAATTAAAAGCTAAGATATACACTAAGAAAAAAATTCATGGAGTGGTATTACAGAAAATAGTGCAGGATCCACTTAGATGAAGTGACACTTCTCAGATGAAGTGACACAAAGCTCAAATCCCAATGATGAGAAAAAGTCATCATTGAAAAGAGCTAGAGAATAAATATTTCAGGTAGCAGGAAGAGCAAGTACAAAGGCCTAAAGAGGGAAAGAACTTAAGATGCTGGCACAATGAAGCTCTGATATACATGAGAACATGCTCTCTGTTTATTAGAGGAATACACACACAGAATACAAAGCTTGTGCTCTCCCTCATCTATTTAAAACAGTGCCTCCTGCTCCTCTTCCAATCCTACAATAATAACAGAGTTAAAACCAATATGAGCCCTAAAATCTGATTTGATTGTCGTCATACGGAATATAACATAACTGGTAAGTTTTCACCATTGGTTTTCAAAGAAAAAATGTATACACAATGAATTGGCACTGACAATTAAGTAGGTCTGAACATCTCTGCATACTAATCAACCTTAAGAGACCAATAATACCTTTAAAAAGATCACTAAAAGGGGGCTGGCCCCATGGCTGAGTGGTTAAGTTCACGTGCTCCACTGCAGGCAGCCCAGTGTTTCGTTGGTTCGAGTCCTGGGCGCGGACATGGCACTGCTCATCAAGCCATGCTGAGGCAGCATCCCACATGCCACAACTAGAAGGACGCACAATGAAGAATATACAACTATGTACCAGGGGGCTTTGGGGAGAAAAAGGAAAAAAATAAAATCTTTAAATAAAAAAAAAAAGGACACTAAAAGGATGGTATTACAATTAAGAAAACAGTGTATTTTTACACAAACGAACATTTTACCAAATAAAACCATTTTAACTTTTAAAATGAAACAAGGAAATAGCAAATCAGCAAAAGCTGGCATTCTTGTGATAATATTCCAAGAAATGAAAATGCTTCATTCTGAAAAACATGCAGGAAGAAAACAATCAAATATTAGTATTCAACATCTGTGTATAGCATCTTAGCGAATGACATAAGACATGGATAATGTTGAATTTCTTTCTCTCAGAATGTTATAACCTAGCTCAGACCTACAGAATCTACTAAGCATACATTCATGTGCTCATTAATTCACTCCACAAATATATACAGTGCCAACAAGGTGTCAGGTAATTGATCTCCCTGATCTCAAGGAGAATGCATCCTAGCGAGAAAAAGAAGCCTCATACAAGCAAACACACATTTCAGATGGTCTTAAGTACTTTGAAGAAAATAAAACAAGAAAATGTGCTGAAGAGTACTGAGGAGTCCAACAGGATGCACCCATTTTGCTTTCAAACTCTGCATTCCACATCACTCCACTTTTCCAGTTTAATTTTCCAATAATCAATTGTAGATTCTATCCTCTGTTCCAAAGTCTAAAAAGTTTCCCACCGCCTATATAATGAAGACAAGGGGCAAAATAGAAGACGAGATCCTCCATACCCTGGCCACAACTTCTATCTATAATCTATGTCCACATGATCATACCATATTTAAAGGCTTTCTCTGTTCTATGACATCCCGTGTGCATTGTTTAAGCATGAAAGCATTACATCCTTTGCTTACACTGTCCTCCTTTCCAAAGCTTGCTCAAAAACTGCCTCTCCTTCAGAAGTCACTTCAAATCTCTAACCTACACTACAAATCTCTATATCTACAACTGCCTGAAATGGAAATTTTCAGCTACTGTGCAGCACTATTTATTTTATGCATTTATCTGTTCCATTTATGCATATTATATTTAGGCATTGACTGTTCAATGGCTAGGACCTAGTATAGAACAGGCATTTAATAAAAGTTTGATGATGGTGATGACGAATAACATACTTTCCTAAACAGTCAATATACGCATATATGTATACCCTAAAACTAAATATCACTGCATTAGACATTCCGAATTCTGGAGAATCTGACTAAAAGCCCACCACGTCAGATTTACGTCACAGGTTAATTGTCTCTTTTAAGGCCCATTTGCATTACTCTACTAATGGTCTTGGGAAGAAAAAAAGAAACATTTTAAATCTATGTACCAGCACAAATTTATGCTATTTGTCAAAGGAAGAGTGGTCATGACTTGAAAGGTTATAATGATTAAATCATTGTCTAACATCATGTTCATAATGTAAATATCATATGCAAATATAGAACCTAGATCTTAGTCATCAGTGATATTTATTCAGCATTTTAATAAGTGCTGCAATAATAAAGAGGCACCTCTCACAGTTTCCACATTTAATAAGCTTGTTAGAGAAGGGAATAGACAAAGACCAATACATAAAAAAGATACATATACATTAAAAAAAGAATGCCGATTGTAGGTGCTATGTAGCATATAGAGAAAAACGAGATCACAGAGGGAGAAGCTGGACAAAGGGTGAACGTGAAAATATTCGGAAAAGAATGGAAGGCCTAAAATTATAACAAACAAGAAAGGACAGGAAGAGAATATTAAGGAAATAGAGCAGTATAAACAAAGACTACCCAGTCTGAAATGTGTATTACATGTTCAAATAATAGAATATAAGCTTCATGTCAGACAATAGAGAAAGAGAGACTGGAAACTCTCTTCCAGTTGAAAGACGAATAGGACTTTGTCTTTATTCTGTGAACAGTGAACAACTACGAGTGTTCTGAAAGTAGTAGATTATGCAAAATACTAATTAAGAAAGTTGTATCTGGCAACTGTGTGCATAATATATTGGAGGAAGAGAAAACAAATGTTTGGAAACCACTTAGACTGTTAGTATAATGGTCTAGTTGAGAAAATATATGAGGCTATTAAAATAGTGTATAAATGAAGATATGACCTATTTCTTACATATTCTCTTTTGGAGTCTAGAGCGCCAAAGCAACCAAAAATTTTTCTAAACAAGTTGCTTCTACTTACAAATATATCTAGTGAGAACAGAGAATTTTAGAAGAGCCAAGCAAATTACATTTTCTCAACACAAATACAATAGTTAGAGAAAATTTAATACTGACAAGGTAAATGGGGGCTTTCCTCTATTAGCTGTAATCCAGTAGCAATAGGATCAGTGAACAGATCTGTTTGTCACTAGAAATAATTCAACGAGCCTGAGAAATATGCATTTCAATGTTAATGATATCTGTTCAGAGTACAAACGACTCATTAGAAGGAATGAACTCCGATGACACAGACCCTGTTCTCTAAGCTTAACTCCACTATCCCTTATCCCCTCATATTCCAACTTAATTCTTAACAGGTAACAGAGGAATCCAAACTAATGACAAATTCACTGGATTCTTGCATATGTTTATGTCAGCTTGGACTAACAAGCAATGTAAGACATCACTAGTGCTTATTAACACACTTCAGAACTCATTGCCACCTGAAATTGAAAGTTGAAAAACACAATGCTCTAAGCACTTAACTGTTAACTAAAAAAATATTTTCTATTTTAGTAGTTAATAGGAATATTAGAGGCCTAACTTTATGATAAGTTTAAAGAACACTGTAAATTGTTCTAACATAATCATATGCAGCCTGAAGAGGGCAGTCAAGTTGCATCAAAGGCATCCAGGAAGGCTTAAGCAACGACTGCAGGGCATGGTTCTGCTAAATCTTTTATATTAAATCTTCTTAATTTTTTATTATGAGAACAAGAAAAAACATTGCTTAATCCAAATGCTATAACTTTTTAATATTATAACCCTTTTTAAAAGGTTACATAAAAATTAAAGCGATTATTAACTCATCTATAATTGTATATATTTAATATATTTCCCACAATGAATATAAATTTTATCTTCACTGCCCTTGAAGGGATTTTTTAAGAAATATGGTTTCTCTTTTTAATGTTAACCAAACTTTCTATAAGGTAACAGATTCATACCAAAATCCCAATGTACGCCTTTTATAGTCATATATTCATGATGAATTATATATATATATAAATATATAATACATAGTTAATCCAAAGTATGTCTTCATAAAACTCCAAATTAATCAATTTCTATGAATAGCGTTATTTAGAGAGAGATCTGGTGTGAACAGAACCACCTATTTATGGTTCTGGTATCCTGAAGGAGAAAAAACTGGTAAACAGTAGTACTTAAGGGTTATTTCTCTCTGGCTGTGCTACACATACCCAGGACCCTGCTGAATATACTGAAATATATTAAATAAACCAAGGCCTCTGAAGAGCTGAGGAATGAACAGTTCACTCTATATTGTAATTGATTCTGCATAATTCACTACTTGGTACAATAAAGAGGTTGTGTCCATTATGCTATATGTTTCCTGTGCATCTATTTTGTCCTTTATCAGACGTTAAGTAGATACCTTCCTACGTAGAAAACAACTCCAACAATAAAATATGAGATTCAAACACATATCTTAAAGCAAAGATATATATGAACATGAGATATTAAATTGTCTCTAAAAGACATAGTTACAACTCAGTTTAGCAGTCGAGAATTTTTGTTCTCTTTAAAAAAATGGTAACAGTAACATATGAATGTTTAAAGGTTGTATACTAAGAAGACTGACACACAACATAGTAAAGAAACAAACTGATTCATCCATAGTTCATGTAACAAGTTTTATCTACTCTCTCTCTCTCTCTAAACACACACACTATATATAGATATATACTATAGATACGGGGATTATAGTACACATTTAATAATTATTTGTGGAACTAACAATAAAGAATTAATAGATGTATGACTCAGTACAGTGTTTGGAAGGGGTAAATGTGAGCAGAAAGACACAGGCCCTTGCCTGAAGACAGGTCAATCCATTAAGGAAACACTTATAATGTTAAATGATAAATAGAAAACAACAAATGAACAAGTTCAAAACAATGTAAATCTTGTTATTATAACTTGCCCAGGAATTATCAAGATATTCAAAAAAATCTCTCTTGAAAAAGTGAATTAATACATTTATCACAAAACCTGACAAGCTGAGATTAGGAAAGCATTAACGCATATGTTAAATCCTACAGCATTCCTTAACAATTCTATGCTTTAGTTTCACGTGGCACAGAGCCTGGTATCTGTAGCCTTCAGAGAATTTTGTTGGAATGAATCAAAAAGGCAGACATAAGATTGTAGAAACTGCCCCATGAGTGGAGAGTAGGTGTTTTCTACTTAACTGAAGGCATCACCATCATCACTAACATTATCGAGGTGTACTGTGTGCCAAGAACCCTTTTATGTATTCACACCTATTTCGTTTAATCTTCAAAAGCCTTATAATACAGGTACTAGTTTTATCCGTTTCATAAGAGGAATCTGAAAGACAGAAATTAATCAACTTGTTTCTGCCTGTGGCCAGTAATTACTAGAGCCAGCAGAATTCAAACTCAGTAAGAGCTAAGTTATGACTACACCTATGGCTACACATAAAGATACAAACTCAGTTCTCAAAGTGTTGCCCCCAGACCACTTGCATCAAAAATCATCTGGAATTTTTTTTAATACTTTGTTTTTTAGAGCAGTTTTAAGTTTACCACAAAATTAGGAGGGAGGAACAGAGATTTCCTATATACCCCTTGCCCCTACACATGCATAGCCTCCCCTATTACCAACATCACTCACCAGAATGGTACATTTTTTACCAAGGACAAACCTACATTGACACATCATATCACCCAAAGTCCACAGTCTGTACGATTCATTGTCAGGTGTTGTACATTCTATGGGTTCGGACAAAAGTATAAAGACATATATTCACCATTAAAATCTCTAGAGAGTATTTTCACTGCCCTAAAAATCCTCTGTACTCTACCTATTAGTCCCTCACCACCCACTCCCGGCAACCACTGATCTTCATTGTCTCCATAGTTCTGCCTTTTCCAAAATGTCCTATAGTTTGAATCATACAGTACGTAGCCTTCTCAAATTGGCTTCTTTCACTCAGTAACGTGCATTTAGAATTCTTCCATGTCTTTTCACAGCTTGATAGCTCATTTCTTTTTAGCACTGAATAGCATTCCATTGTTTGGATATAAGACAGTTTATCCATTCACCTACTGATGGACATCTCGATTGCTTCCAAGTTTTGGGAATTATAAGTAAAGCTGCTATAAACATCTGTGTGCAGATTTTTGTGTGGACATTAAGTTTTCACCTTCTTTGGAAAAATATCAAGAGAAGTGATTGCTGGATCATATGGCAAGCGTATGTTTAAGTTTTGTAAGAAACTGTCTTCCAAAGTGGCTATACCATTTTGCATTCCCACCAGCAATGTATGACAGACAGCTCCTGGTGGTTCACAGCCTTGTCAGTATTTGGTGGTATCAGTGTTTTCGATTTTGGCATCCTAACAGGTATGTAGCGGTATCTCATTGTCATTTCAATTTATATTTCCCTGATGACGTATGATGTGGAGCATCTTCTCATATGCTGATTTGCCATCTGTATATCTCCTTTGGTGAGGTGTCTGTTAAGGTCTTTGGCCCACTTTTCAATTGGGTTGTTTATGTTCTTACAGTTGAGTTTTAAGAGTTCTTTGTATATTTTGGGTAACAGTCCTTCATCAAATGTGTCTTTCTCAAATACGTTCTCCTAGTCTGTGGCTTCTCTTCTAATTCTCCTGATATTGTCCTTCACAGAACAGAAATTTTTCATTTTAATGAAGTCCAGCTTGTCAATTATTTCTTTCATGGGTTGTGTCTTTGGTGTTTTACCTAAAAAGCATGATCATACCCAAGGTCATCCAGGTTTTCTCCTATGTTATCTTCTAGGAGATTAATAGTTTTTCACTTTACATTTAGGTCTATGATCTATTTTAAATTAATTTTTGTGTAGAGTGTAAGGTCTTTGTCTAGGTTAATTGTTTGCATGTGAAGTCTAGTTGTTCCAACACCATTTGTTGAAGAGACTATCTTTGTTCCACTGTGTTGCTTTTGTTTCTTTGTCAAAGATCAGTTGATTATATATATGGAAGTCTATTTCCAGGCTTTCTCTTCTGTTCCACTGATCTATTCATCTGTTCTTTCATCAGTACCACACTTTCTTGATTACTGTAGCTTTATAGTAAGTCTTGAAGTCAGACAGCATCAGTTCTCCAATTTTGTTCTTCTCCTTCAATACTGTGTTGGCTATTCTGAGTCCTTTGCCTCTCCATATGAACTTTAGAATCAGTTTGTCAATATCCACAAAATGACTTCCTGAGATTTTGAAAAGGAGGGCATTGAACCAAGTTGTGAAGAACTGGTATCTTGACAATATTGAGTCTTCCCATCCAAGAACATAGAATATCTATTTCTTCTTTGATTTCATTCACCACTTTTGTAATTTTTTTTCATATAGATCTTTTACATATTTTGCTACAGTTATATGTTAGTATTTCATTTTGGGGTGCTAATGTAAATAGTATTGTGTTTTTAACTTCAAATTTCCTGTCTTCATTTTTGGTATACAGGAAAGCAATTGTCTCTTGTACATTAACCCAATATCATGCAACCTTGCTATAACTGCTCATTAGTTGCAGGAATCTTTGTCGATTCTTTTGGATTTTCTACATAGATGATCATATCATGTGCAAACAGACAGTTTCATGTCTTCCTTCCCATTCTGTTTACATTTTATTTCCTTTTCTAAAAGTTTTTGACCTCCACATACTCCTTCTTTGATGCTCTTCTTTATGTAGATCCAAGTTTCTGACCTATGTATTTTCCTTCTCTCTGAAAATTTCTTTTAACATTTCTTGCAATCCATGTCTACTGGCAACAAATTCCCTGAATTTTTGTTTGTTTGATAAAGTCTTTATTTCTCCTTCACTTGCGATGGATAATTTTGTGGGGTGCAGGATTCTAGATTGGTGGGGGTTTTTTCTCTCAATGCTTTAAATCGTTTACTCCATTCTCTTCTTGATGCATCGTTTTTGAGATGTCAGAGAAAATTCTTATCTTTGTTCCTCTACAGGTGAGGTGGTATTTTCCTCTGATTTCTTTCAGAAATTTTTCTTTGTTTTTGAGTTTCTGTAGTCTGAAGATGATATGTAAGGTGTAGTTTTTTTTTGGCATTTATCCTGCTTAGTCTTCTCTGAGCTTTCTCAATCTGTGGTTGGGTGTCTGACAAAGAAATCTCAGTCATTATTACTTCAAATATTTCCTCTGTTCCTTTCTTTTTTCTCCTTCTGGTATTCCCATTACACATGTGTTAATTTGTAGCTGTCCCACAGTCCTTGAATATTCTGGTTTTTTCAGTCTTTGTTCTGTTTGCTTTTTGGTTTTCAAGGATCCTATTGATATATCCTCTAGCTCAGAGATTCTTTCCTCAGCCACGTCGTCTACTAGTAAGTCCATGAGAGGCATTCTTCATGTCTGTTACAGTGTTTTTTATCCCTAGCATTTCTTTTTGGTTCTTTCTTAGGTTTTCTGTCTCTCTGCTTACATTGCCCATCTGTTCTTGCATGCTATCTACTTTATTCATTAGAGCCCTTGGCATATTATTCAGTTATTTTAAATTCCTGGTCTGATATTCCAACATCCCTGCCATGCCTGGTTCTAATGCTTACTCTGTCTCTTCAAATTGTGTTTTTTGCTTTTTGATACATCTTGTAATTTTCTCTTGATAGCTGGACATAATATACCAGGGAAAAAGAGGCTGCTATAAATAGGCCTTTAGTAACATAGTAGAAAGAGGGGAATGTTCTACAGCTCCACGATTAGGTCTCAGTATTTTACGAGCCTATGCCTCTGGACTGTGAACTTCACAATTCTTTCTCAGGTTTTTTTCTCCTTGCATAGGTGGCACAGGATGGCTGGAGTTGGGTATTTTCCTTCCCCAGGTCAGTTAGGCTCTGATAATACCCCAGCAGGTTAGACTCTGGTTAACTAGTTTCCCCTGAGGGCAGGCCTTGTTAAGAAGAAGAGTGCTCTGGTGTACTTCAAAATGGTTCCTTTTCTCTCCACCTGCTGGAAGCTTGAGGAATTTTTCTCTGATATTTACTGTGCAAATGAAGTCAAGCTCCTGGACACAAATCTCACAGTATTGTAGGGGCTCCCCATGACTTGGTTTCGCTCGAGTTTTTAACTCTCAGAGTTGTCCGCACTGAGCCTCCAGCAATTCATCAATTACAGTTCAGGTTTTCCTTCCCCAGCACTGGTTCCTGCAGCGGTTTCTGCTTGTGAGTCTCTGCTCTGGTAAGCTATGACTCCCTGTATTCTCCTCCCTCTCTAATCTGGGATCTCTTATGGATCCAGGAAGGTCGATTGTTCAGTCCATTCAACTTTTTACTTGTTGTCAGGAGGGAGTGGCAACTTCCAAGCAAGCTCACTACATGCAGAATTGGAAACCTAAAGTGGATTAATTTTTAAATACAAATTCCTGAACATATATCATGGAAAATTAGTCAGACCCTTCTAAGGATAGGTTCCAGGAATACATATTTTAGCCAGCTTTCCAAGTACATTTTATGCACACAGAAGTAAGAGAACAGCTGGTATAAACGAATACTGAAAAAAAATGGAAAGGCTTCTTAGATGAAGTAATTTCTTCTTATCCTGTAGTACATTTTCCCCTAAAGTTAAATATCTTTGTCTATGTTCAGAAAGAAACAAAAGTATAATTGTTTGGTATAAAATAAAACAAATATAAAACTAAGCATAACACTCTCAACATGACTTTCAAATCATGTAATGCTATTCTTATTATTACCCTTTTGGGCCAAGTAGAAAGAATACATGTAGCATTTGACTTCTGAAAATCCAGACTGTGTACTGGTATTGCACTTCATAATATATAAACTTGGAAAAGTCACATACACTTTGTTTATTTCTCCCTTTGTAGCACGACAAGACTAATAATTCCTCCCTCACCAATTGTCATGAGGTTAAAACCATGAGGTATATCAAAGTCTTTGGAAATGGCAAAGGGTTATGCAAATCTCAGTGTGTTCAGCATCTAGCTTAAAATCCACTGACTATTTGCATTTTCAAATTTCATCTCTAGCTATTTCCCTTCTTACTCTGCACCAGGCCCAAAAGTCTTTTTTTACTTCCCTCAATAAACTAGGCTAAATCTTGAAAATGGACTTTTTTTAATGTGCTCTTCCTCCTTCTCTTCAACCCTACTTTCTATAGACACAGTGCACACATGCCACACAATACATACGACACTCCTAACACACACATCACACAGACATGTGCAGGCATAGGGGGAGATATACACACCTAGTGAATTCCTAGTCATCCTGTAGATCTTATCACCTCAATTATCACTTTCTGAAATAAGCTATTTTTGAACATCAATATTAACAGATAAGACCAGGTTCCTCCCATAGATCCCTACGCTTTTCCCTCATGGTGTTTATGAGTCAGGTAACTATAAGGTTAACTGTGTAATGTGAACATTGTCCAGCACATCAGTTAGACTCTGCAATCGATGAGAGCTGCAACCAGGTCAGTTTGTTCACATTATCTGCCTAGTATCCAGCACAATATCTGGACATAGTGACCGTTCAATAAATATTGGTTCAAAAAATAAATTAAATGTCAGGATCGATATAATATTGTATCAACACAATAGTATCCAATTCCATGGCAAAAAACCACAAGTTTATAAAATATTCTTTTTTGTCACAAGTTCGATTTAAGAGGCTTCAGGCGAAAACAAAACAAAACAAATCCTTCTCTGCAGACCTGAAAAATGAAAATTTAAATAAAAAACTAACATGAATATTAAACATACATCTTCCTGCCAAGAGTGTTAAAAAACACTTCAGAATTAAAAGGTTCCATGTTGGAGTTCCCCAGTACCAACCCCAGGTTCTGTGATTCACTAAAAGAACTCAAAGGAATAAGCACACAGTCACAGTCATTACAGTGAAAAGCTAAGAGTCATCACAGGGAAAGGATGCACAGCAAAATCAGCAAAGGGAAAAGGCACCTGGAACAAGAATGAAGGAATCTAGATTCAAGCTTACAAGAGTGACTCCCAGTGGAGTCACACAGACTCACTTAATTCCTTTAGCAATGAATTGTGACAACACATATGGAGTGATGTCTACCAGGAAAGCTCAAAGATTTAGTGTTCGAGATTTGTATTGGGGGCTGGTCACGTAAACACCCTCTGTCTAGCACATACCAAAATTTCAGGCTCTCAGATGAAATGCAGGTGTTCAGCATAAACCGCATTGTTTGTATAAAGAGCTTAAGCACAGTGAGCCACTCTTATCAGTTATGGAATTGTGGGGACGTTCCTGGAATCCAAGTTCCCATATATTAGCAAAGCACCAACCTTGTGAGCAGATCTTTCTGAGGACAGCAATCTCATGTCTGCTACGTTAACGCGTTTCTGCATAGGTTCACTACAGTCACTATCCTCCGACAAATAAAAGGAGAAGGTCATGTTCGTCGTACTTTACTGACAAAGACAATGACCCACCACAAAGAAGGAATAAATGTGAAGCTGTTTTACTTGACAAAGTATTGGATTGTACCAATTCATTCCCATGGGACCAAGCCTCCTCTGCATCTAAGAGAAATTATTTAGTAACTAAAGTCTGGGACCATGATAAATAGCAATTCTTTCTTAATATGTTAAATGACTAACATATCCTAAAATCATAGAAATCCAGGACAAATGGTTAAAAAAAATACACAAAAAAACATGGGGCCAGCCTGGTGGCATAGCAGTTAAGTTTGCACACTCCAGTTCATTGGCCCAGGCTTCCCCAGTTCGCATCCTGAATGCAGACTGACACACCACTTATCAAGCCATGCTGCGGCAGGCATCCCACATATAAAGTAGAGGAAGATGGGCATGGATGTTAGCTCAGGGTCAATCTTCCTCAGCAAAAAGAGGAGGACTGGTGGCGAATGTTAGCTCAGGGCTAATCTTCCTCAAAAAAAAATAAATAAAATAAATAACACAAATGTTATCATAATTTGTGAACATGAATTTATACATATGAATAATATTTCTAAGCTTTAGAGATAAATTGTAGAAACTTTCATCTTTAATTTGAAAGCTTGAGAGTAGCTATCAAGACTATACAATTTCAAAAGTAATTATATTGTTTCAGCTTAATCTTTATAAATAAAGAATTTTTAGAGAAATAAAATGCTATTTTATAGCCTATTTACTTCTGTAACTGCGTAATAAGAAACTTTTCAAAGTATTTTTCCTAATATGTAGTACTCTCATTCGTTTCATTCAATAGAATTCTACTAAGTACACAGAAAATACAAAGCCCTGAACTGTACGTGGTCCAGCATCAACACATCCTCATTATCATCATATTAGTTTAATAGTTTTTCCTTCAAAGAACTTTATCACTTTTGGTCAGACTCCAAACTTTCCTTCTAGGATTAAAACTATACCTGGAAAATTATCGGGTTCCTATGGGATAACAAAAACCAACTAACAGCTTCTAAAAACCACACAGATCTACCAGAAGAGCAATCAAAACTATTCATGAGTATAGTGTAACTAGGATAAAATAATACTACAGAACGTACAGTCATATAAAAGTGGGGCAATTAACATCTGCAACCTCAGAAACCTACGCAAGAATAGAAAGTAAGATGGAGACTGTGGGAAAGAGGGCAAGTGAAATCCTAGCAGAGGTGGAACACAAAGAAAAAAAATCACCCCCAGAAAGAACGGATTTTACCTGACTTGGAAATACTGAGAACCGGTCTAAGACTTGGTGAGTAAGAACAGCGGCTACTGGCCAATATCAAAGAATGGGCAGGAAGCACACAGCAACAAACATGGCAGCCTTAAGAACACACCACTTTCTGGGGAGTAGGAGGCAACCGAGGAGAGGCAGACAGGCCTTGGAGGCTTGGGGGTACAGTGAAAGGGAGAAGCAAATCAAGGAAAGTAGGGACCTATGGAAACACAAAATTATCTCAGAATCAGAAGACAGAAGGAGACGAGAGGGGAGGAGGAAGACAAGAAATAAAGAAAGGAGGAGAGAAAGGAGGAAGGGAGAGAAAGGAGGAAAGGAGAGAAAGGAGGAAAGGAAGAGAAAAACTGAGAAAGAAAGAAACCTGCTATGCTTGACATATTCCACTTTACAAACAGAAAAGGGTACTTAAATTTGAAAACTCAAAAGTCCCACCATCACCTCCACATACAAACTATTATTTCTGGTCCAGGAAAGAAAAAAAACATATTTTAGGGGCTGGCCGAATGGCACAGTGGTTGAGTTCACACACCACACTCCGCTTTGGTGGCCTGAGATTCGGATCCCAGGTGCAGACCTACACAACGTTTGTAAGGCCACGCTGTAGCTGTGTCCCTCATGCAAAATAGAGGAAGATTAGCACAGATGTTCTATCAGATGACCTCTATCTGCATATTGAAGGGCCCATTGTGGACCTGGAGAAGGTGACCCAGAATAATCAAATCTGAGACACAACATAGTAAAATTGTTAGACTTCAATGAAATAATTTAAAATACACTCTGGCCCTCTCGTCAAAAAGTTAAATCATAAGCAAAGTAATAAAATGAGGTTGACATCACTTTCTCGACAGCAGCATAAAAATGTGTTGGGACTATGTGGGCACACTCAGGATACTCAGTGCCTCCAGTAGTCAAAGAAAAACTGCTCTCTCTTCAGCCTCCATCACCCAAAATGGAGACCCAACACCTCATGAGGCTCTTCAGATATTGAAGTAAGTGTATACCCCACCTCAGCATTCTTCTTGGTAATTTATATAGATTAATTCACAAATCGGTGTCCTCTGAGTTGGGACCAATCCAACAGGTTGCATCAGAAATTTCCAGCAAGACATGGCATCCTATCTACTATTGAGGCCACGCAAACCTAATAACCTCTTCTAAGTACAAGTCTCTGTGACTGATACATTTACCAATACTGGAACCTATGAGAACAAAAGTTGTCCTCCATTTATCAGTGCTCATTTGATTTTTGGACATACCACCTGCCTGATATGGCTACCAAGTATAGTCATGCACCACATAATAAAGTCTCAGTTAACAACAGACCACATATATGACCTTTGTCCCATAAGATTAGCGCCATGTAGCCTAGGTGTACAGTAGGCTGTACCATCTAGGTTTGTGTAAGTGCACTCTATGATGTCCACACAATGACAACATCGCCTAACGACGCAGTCCTCAGAACATATCACTGTCGTTAAGTGATTCATGACTGTACAACACCTGATAGCCCAATTTTGGGGTTGGTCAACTTGGACTGGATGAGTAATAAGATGAGAAGGGTCTAATAAGCCCTGCTTATTAAATGGAAATGGTATATTCAGGAGTGCAACTGACCTGGCCATAGTAACCTATAGTAAAATACAAAAAAGGTAAAAGAAAGAGTAACTTTTTGGGGAGAAACCTTATCCCCTGTCAGTACCTGAAGCAAAGCCAGTCGTTCAGTAGGACCCTCAATGCACAGAGGGTCCCCTAAATGGCGAGGCCTGGTTTACTAATGATTCCACTAAACTGAAACCTGATGACGTCTGCTGGACTGCTGTGGCTGTTCAGCCTCAAAAACAGGTATGTAATAGCAAACAAGAAGTGGTGTTCTGCTCAGTGAGCGGAACTCAAGGCAGTCCTCAGAGTTCTGACCAAGATTCTCTCGAATAAATACTTTTGCTACATTTTTATTGCCTGTTGCCAATGCCCTAACCATATGGTCTGCCACTTGGAAAGACTGGCAGATTAGACCGGCAGGTTAAAGGTACCCCTCTTTGACGACATCAAAGGATTTTTGAGAAACAAATCATGCTTGCCAAATGGTTATTAATGGGTCACTAATGTAGATGCCAACAGTAAAGACCCATTATCTGATGAAATCAACTGAATCAAGCTGCTGATGGAGGCTGCACTGTCCAGATCGCCACCATTGCTACCAGGTTCCATTACCATGAACAGACATGACAAGGCACCACCGTCACAAACTGAGTACAAATTCATGCAGAAGCTACAATGCATACTGGACTTGGGACTCTTACCAAACGTGAACTGCTTACTTTGTGAAGCAGGAGGCCACAGTGGTCATCCATTTTTAGCAAACTGCCTATATTGGGCCTCTTATCTCTCGTAGCTACCATTGGCATCTCACCACTGTCAACACCTTTTCAGACTATAATGTCACAATTATAGTCTGATCAGCTAACTCCGGCCACTTCACTGTGACTTTTAAAACTAAACTGTGCTATATTTCTGGACGTCTGGTCTATTTACCGTCTGATAATACTGTGTCTTTTGCCACAAAAGCCAGCAAAACATGAGTCAATAGTCAAGGCGTTCAATAGTCATTCCATGCTTCCTACCATCTGCTAGTATCTTATATTGCTACATGCTAAAACAACCACCTCAAAAATAAACAGAAAAAGATTTAAGACTCTACTTCCTCCCCTCTTTCTATCCACACACCTTAATAAGGCAGTTTGACCACTAAATGCAACATCTCAAGAAAAGGTTCATCTCTTCTCAGCTGTTTCTCAAGTAATGATCAAGAGATGGAGAGGGGACATTATTTGGACCTATTTTGAGAACTCAGGATTCTGTTCTGACCATTCCCGGTCATGATGGTTCCTTCCTTTTCCCCCTGACAACTGCCTTCAGGAAGCTCAACTGGTAAATCCCCTGGGTTGCAGCCTGGTTAAAAAAGGGCGTAAGAGATTTAAACAATCTAGGTCAGTCACTGGAATCTCTTGCTGTACTGACATGGTCCTAGATGAGGAAAATGACTACTTGCTTGAGTATACTGAGCACCAAGCACTCCTGCAATAGCCCACACAGGCCACGGTGGAGGATATAATCAGTATCTACAAATTTCATAAAAATGCCCTTATCCCTCTAGTACCTGAGCCTTCAGATGAAAAGTCTCGGTGTGAAGAGGGAACAAGAGCAGAAAAGTGGAGTTATAGCTACTAGGATGGGAGATGCTGAGTTTACAGTGGGAGAGGGCAAGGAACAATCCCACTAGGTGAAGAGAGAACACCTCAAACCCTGGGAGATACAGTAAAGGGCGAGATTATGATCTCTTGTCTCTCAAAACCACTCTTGGAGACTTCCTCACAAGAAAAAAACACCCAGGTGCAGCTCTCTGAAACCATTCACGCACCTCAAACTTAAGCAACTGCTGGATCTGCCATCTTCCACCAGTGGACTCTGAATAAACTTTGATTGCCATTCTTCTTAAGCTTGAGGAATTAATTTACCGGAAACACTGGAAGACCCCAGCTACTGTGCTTCCATACAAACAACAATCAACCTTTCTGGATGTTTCTCTCAGCCCCATTACCATGGCCATTACTCAGGTCTTCCTGGGAGCAGACAAGGGATAGCCTGTTAGTGGCATGGGCAAATGGGACAGGTTAGATTATCCTCATGTGGGCTGTCTAAAATCATGGACACAGTTTAATCATTCAGACTGAGTTGGGGGACCCAAGGTCTACCACCCAGTCAAGAGACTACACTGAAGGCACTGTCAACCTGTGCCCCTTAAATGATGTAGGTCCCACTTGGGGAACTTCAATGATTGTAAGCAACACTTCTTGGGGCCACAATGTGCACTCGCAAGGGCTGTACTTCTCAGGTGGAAATCTAATACTGCCTTGTCATCCCTATCAATACCACGGTTAACTTATCTAACGATGGGTCATAAGAGACCATCTAGTGTTTAAGAAAGCATGTAGCCCTCAGGTCACTGCGGATCTCTCTCCAAAATAAGCCCACCCGCAGTTACTTGGGGGAACCCCCAGAGGGATAATTGACTCACACTTATGCATGCCCTGTGGGATATCTCTAGAATGAGAATCATCTAATTAGAAAAAGGTGGTGAATTTGTTTCCTAGGGCAGTTGTAACAAAATACCACAAACTAGACGGCTTAAAACAAAAAATTACGAAGGTTAGAAGTCTGAAAACAAGGTGTCAGGAGGGCCATGCTCCCTCTGAAACCTTTGGCAAGAATTCTTCCTGGCCTCTTCCCAGCTTCGGGTGGTGGCCATCAATCCTTGGTGTTCCTTGGCTTCCAGCTACATCACTCCAACCTCTGCCTCTGTCATCACAGGGCATTCTCCCTGTGTGTCTCTCTGCTCATCTTATAAGGATACCAGTCATATTGGATTATAGGTCCACCGCACCCCACTATGACTTCATCTTAACTATTTACATGTGCAATGACCCTATTTCCAAATATGGTCACATTCTGAGGTACTAGAGGTTAGTCCTTCAACATATCTTTTGTGGGGGGAGGGGTTCCACCCATAACAGATGGTTAGAAATTTGTTCCTAACCTTAGCTGAAGTGATCAATGATATCACCTTAGTCCTGGAAGTGATTCATGTCAGTCTCAACTCACTGGCCAGAGTTGTTCTGGATGAAAGAACTGTCCTAGACTTGCCCCTCGTGGACCAAGGCAGATCCTGCTACACCTGCATTGAGACCTCAGGCCAAGTGGAAAGGTCAGTACACTGAGACATAGAAGAGAAAGCGACAGAAGATTCCTAGGAGCATGGCTGAGGTCAATATGTAGGTTGGTCTCGTGTTGCCGGCGTGGTCCTCTTGATATTAGCCTTAATTAATACTGTTTTAAGAAAAGTTGAAAGAATCTGGAACTAGCCTTAGTCATTCAGATTAATCAGAGTGACCAACAGAGTGGCCTAATTCATGTGAAAAATTGCTTGACAACAATACAGTGTAGGACCAAAGGGAGGATATTGTTGAGAGACAGTGCCCATGGGCCTCTTTTGATCCTAGGTGATTTGATGAGTGTGCCAAAATCACAAGGCCCTGATGGTTTGTCCAATGGGGACTCTTTGCAGGATTGTTTATGTAGCTGGGAATTCTGAAAAGTGAGGTAATGGCATGCCAGAAAGGATCACATAGTCCTGTGATGCACCTGGTCGCTTCCAGACAAATTGTAGGCCTGCTTACTGGTTTCTGTTCAAGTGGCAAACTCCCCAGGCTCAAGGTTCTTCTTCTGCTCCAGCCCCTACTTTGTGTTCAGACTCCACCTGGCCCTTTGCATGAACCCATGGGACTTGGGCCTTAAGAAACCAGGGGAGTCTTGATGATACTCCTCCTACTGCTTTTGACGTGATTTACAAAGTCCTTTGTTCTGACCCAAGAGTCTCATGTCCTCTATCAGCATCCACAGAACTATGAAGGCTAACTTCCAGCTCTTCTAGCTCTCCTCCATAGGGTGAAATCCCTTCACTCAGCTACTGAGAGAGAAATAGTTCCAGATTAGTTCACAAAGCAAAATTCAACTTTATGCTGTATAAACATGTAACAAATGAATCGGAAGGACTATAAGAGAAGACAAAGGTAAATGCCAACAACATGAAAACATGAATTGTATTCTGATATCAGACAAGGTAGGTTTCAAACCCAAAAGAATTAAACGAGACAAATAAGAATGAACCACACATGAGATGGACTCAATCTCGTCAATTCTCCTCACTAAATATGCAAATTTAATGTAATCCCAACAGAAGTATCAACAAGCACTTTTCTGGAATCAAAGAAATTGGCTCTAAAGTTCATATGGGAAAATAAAAATGCAAGATCAACATGGAAAATACTGAAAAAGAATAATGAACAGAGACTATCATACCAAGTAATAAACTATAAAGTCTCCATGATTAAAACAATGCAATACTGGTAAATGAATAGATACATCAATGCAACAATTAAAAACAAAAAAAATAAACCCCAGTACATATATACAAATTTAGTGTATGATAAAGATAGCATCTCTAATCACTGGGGAAAAGATATACTTTTTAATAAATAGCATTGGAACAACTGTATAACTACTTGAAAAAAAGTAAGATCCTTATTCACACCATACACAAGAATATATTTTGTAGTGTAAATATAAAAATATATATAATGTAACCTTACAAACTGAGGTAGTCTGAATATTTATAGTCCCCCAAAATATCCATATCCTAATTCCCAGAACCTATAATTACGTTACCTCACATGGTAAAATGACTCTGTAGATGTCGTAATTTAGGATCTTGAGATGGGGATATATCCTAGATTGTCCAGATGGACCCAATGTCACAGGGTCTTTGTGAGAGAGAAACAGGAATGTCAGAGTCAGAAAGAAGGTGTGATGACAAGGCAGAGGTCAGAAAGAGAGAGAGAGAGAGAGAGAGAGAGAGAGAGAGAGAGAGATTTGAAGATGCTACACTAATGGCTTTGAAGATGGAAGATCAGGCCCTAAGTCAAGGAATGCAGGCAGCCCCTAGAAGTTAGAATGGCAAAGAAATGGACTCTCTCCTACAGCCTCCAGGGAGAATGCAGCCCCGCCCACACCTCGGTTTGAGCCCACTGAGACCCACTTTGTACTTCTTGCCTCCAGAACTGAATGATAAAAATTTATGTTGTTTTAAGCCGCTGAGTTTCTGGTAATTTGTTGTAGCAACAACAGGAAACCCTACATACATACAAACCCTACTAGAAATATATACAAACCCTATTAGAAAACTGGAGATATCCTCCAGAGAAGTGCTGTCCAAGACAAATGTAAGGCGAGCCATACATGTTATTTTTTAGCAGGTACATGAAAAAAAAATAAAAAGCAAAAGTGAAATTAATTTCAATAATTTATCTTACCTAACCCAATATACCCAAAATATTATTTCAATATATATCAATATAAAATTATCAATACAATATTTTGGGGTTTTTTTGTATTAAGTCTTCAGAATCCCCTGTAACCTAGGTATAGAGAGATCTTCGCCAACTACAACTCAAAATCCAGAAGCAACAGAATAAAATAATGGATAAATTCAACATCATTTAATATTAAAAAAATAACTGGACATAAAAACACAGAAACATCATAAGCAAATTCAAAAGACAAATGGCACACTGGGAGAAAACACTTGCAACCTGTACCACAGATAAAGGGCAAATCTCTTTGATATATAAATAGCTATTGACAACTGAGGGAAAAATTGAAGAGGAACAAAAGCGATGAACAGTTCACAGAAAATGATATAAACATGGCACTTAAAGGCATGAATAGATGCTTAATTTCAGAAAAGACGAAAAACAAAACTACACTGATACATCCTTTCTCACCTATATATTAACAAAAAGAAATCAATAGCTCATCACGCACTCTGTTTCAAGACTTGGAGAAACAGGTACTTTCATATATTGCTCATGGGAGTGCAAAATGGCACAGGCCTTCTGGATGAGAAGCTGACAACACCTAATAAAACTATATATGCATTTACACTATAACTCAGCAGCTCATTTCTAGGAATTTACTCTGAAGATACATCCCTACATATATAAAACAGAGGCACAAGATCATACGCTGTGGCATTTTTGTAAAGCAAAATATCAGAAAAAAATAAATCCCCATCCATAGGAAGCTGAGGAAATAAACTACAGCATATCCACAATGGATACACCAAATGCTAATAAATGATTACCAACAGGGGATCAGTGGGAATGGGGCAGAGGGGATAGGGGTGAGAGCGACATTTCTCAAAGTGTTCATTTTCATTTTTCTCCAAATTTATATATATATGCATGCATACATGTACGTACATATGTGCATGTGTGCGGATATACAGATCATGTAGGTGTTTTGCATATTTAAAAGGCAAAATTAAGTCAACAAAGTATAAACAAAGTATAAACAAAGCGAATTGTAAAAATGAATACAGAAACAAATGAACCTGACTGTACATCAAAATGAAAACATAACCAACAGAGAAAAGGACTAATTCAAGTAAGCTTTAAACACAATATTGTGATGTACATTCTCCTAAGGTTAAAGAAAAGGAACTGCACAGAAATTTGGAAGTCTAGTCACAGATTTGTTTTCAGACAACACATTGGTGTAATTCTGAAACTATTTTATATGCATTATAAAAGGGAGCAAATGAGCAAAGACATCAGTCTTGCTGGGATTCAGGTTTTCATTTTGGGAGAAAAGCGATAAAACTATGGAATAAGGGAAAGAGAGGAAGAACTCTGCCGTGCTAGCTTGGAAGAGGTGATAGCTAATTGAAGTCATAATTTATATATGTATACATACACACACACACACACACACACACACACACACACACACCCAGCTCTGTTTACTAAAAAGGGCTGAAGGCAATGATGCTACCCCAGCAGTAAAGAGTGTACCTAGCCCAGTTCTTACTTTCTAAATATCATTTCCTACCAAAAGGAACAAAGCCTCCTTGAAAAAAATGCTAATTGCAGTTACACAGTGGGGAAAGTATAAAGTAGGCTTAGAATGTCTTGTTGAGCCAGAAAGTGAAGACTAACGGAGGCATGTCAGGACACAGAAGTTGGTTTACACTGGTCACATTTAGGACAACTTGAACATGAAGAGAATAATTATAGAAATGGATTAGTGACTAAAACAAGAAACTTTGAGTGGAGACACTCAAAGTAAAAGGAAACAGTGAGGTAGGGAAAGCTCTCCTTTAGAGAAGGATACCAACTAACTAATATGTAAGGAATGACAGAATTTTTTTTTATTAAGATTATGATAGTTTACAACCTTGTGAAATTTCAGTTGTACATTATTGCTAGTCGTGTTGTAGGTGCACCACTTCACCCTTTGTGCCCTCTCCCACCCCGCCTTTCCCCTGGTAACCACCAATCAGTTCTCTTTGTCTATATGTTAACTTCTACCTATGAGTGGAAGGAATGACAGAATTTTTTAAAAAATCACCATTTCACAATAAATGACCAATGTAATATCAAATTCAAGCAAACAATATCAATGATGCTACAATCACTGAGTAAAAAAGTACTGAGAAACAGAATAGTCACGTTGTCAAAGTATCCCTCCTCTTAGCCTGCTCACCTCCCCCACATACTTATCACAGGGGAAGAAAGATGTACATAGAAAGATGTGGCGATCACCACCTTAACCAAGTGAGCCATTCCATGACTGGTACTCCAATGACCTAACACGATGTGCCTCCTGAGGCGATTCAGTAAGAAGTACACAAAAATCGCTATGGCACTCTTGTGAAAAATATACAACTGAACCTAATCATGAGGAAACAATCCGACAAATGCAAGCACGGGACACTACACAAGGCAAGTGGCCTGGATTCTTTAAAAAGACAAACAAAAAAAGGCAGTCAATGTCAAAAGTATGGAAATGTTATTGATTAAAAGGAACTTAAGAGGCATAACAATCAACTGCAATAGATGAACTCTGACAAGATCCCAAAGGGGAGGAAAAGGCTATAAAAGACATCTTGGAAACAAATGTAAAATTTAAATATGGACAGTATAATAAGAGTATATCATTGAATTAATGTCAATTCACTTAAAAGTGATAGTAATATTCTGATTATGTTCAAATGTCCTTTTCTTAAAGGAAGCATACTGAAGCGTTGAGCAGCGACACTTCATGATGGCCACAAGTTACAGGTACATTTGCTGATATGGGACTCATTTTTTACTTATATTAAAAAACAAAATCAAATGTGGCAAAGCGCTATTAATTAGTGAATCTTGGTAAAGGGTAGACTGGTGTTCTTGTATTACTGTTTCAATTTTCAGTAGGTTTGAAATTAAAAAGATGGGGGCTAAAGCTAGACTTTTATAAACAAAGAGTATAGACAACAGAGCTCAGAGAATGCTGCACTGCTGCAATGTCACACAGACAATCAGAGTTCATCGAAAATAGTAAGAGTGGAGATTATCCAATCTGAGGAAGACACACTTAGGAAGAAAGTTCATACAGTGAAGCTATATCATATGCCTTCATCTCAAGAAAATTAAACTAGATGGAGCTCAGCAATAACCCCAGATATCATTTTTATTAAACTGGTCGTGGACTCAATCAAGCCTGAAACAGTTATGTATTAACCAAGCCAGGGAAAGGGTATGTGAATGGCATGAGAGTCTGCCAGACTTTGACAAAGAAGTGAAATACTTCGTTCAGGCAGCCACGCACAGGAAAGAAGCTTAAGAATTAAGGTATAGAGAAATATTATCTAAGGAACCAAGGAAATTATAAGGGTTGTAGTCCTAAAACCATTTATAAAGTACTTACAAGTGCATTAAGTGATGTACAAGGGTAATTTTATCTATAGACAATTTCACCTTCTGTGCTCACTTTAGAATCTAATCACATAAGATGTGACCTTGCTTAATAAAATAAAAGCCTGATGAACTCTTTTCCAGAGTTTTGGCCAGCCACCTCCAACTCACCAGTCCCCGCTACGAGATGCTACTCTGAACAGCAGCTTTTCATGATCTAATGAGTTTAAGAAAGCCTGACTGATGGATCCCTGCCCTAAAAGATGAATAATCTTAGTTGGGAATGCAAAAGCAAAATGCACGTTACAGTTCACAGGGTGAAAGGAATGATGAGTATGTACACGTAAGGGAAGCATTAAACTCTAACAGCTGCAGAGTCACAAACCCCAGACCTGACAGGCACGAGCCGTGTGACTTTGGGTGAACTGTATGGCCTCTTAGCTTTGAAGTTCTCATCTATACAATGGATTTCTGCAGAACTACCTTTCAGAGCAGTGAGAAGGACATGAGATACTGTATACACAAACGACTTAACATAGGACCCCCAACAGTTCACACATAATAAACAATAATTTTATTTAGTTAGAGGAGGAACGATGTTAGCCAGTTAACATCTAATACGTCAATGGAATAATGTATTCACCCTCTTCTTTAAAATACCTTTGTAATTACTAATTTTATTTCATTTATTTAAACTCCAATAATATATTTATCTCTAACACATCACCAAAACTTTGATTATACATGCATCCTGCTTGATTATACACATACTTTTTTATTTTCCTTCATCTAGGCTTTTTTTTCTTACATCTGGTCATCCATAGTAAGAACCTTAGAAGAGGATATTTTGTTCTTAGAATTTTTAATGAGGTCTGGAAGAGATGAGCAATTTTGTGGTAGAATACATTTAAAAGATTAGCAACTATGGGAATATTCCCTACAGTACAATTTGATGAAGGAAGTTTGGAGTTAACGCTTACGGGTGGTGAGAATTGTATTGAGTGGTCTTAATTAACAACTTTATTTGGCCAAGGAGTTTTATGTTAGCGCTGAGGAAGGTGAGAATTGAATTCTGAAATTTGTGAATAAACTGACTGTGTGAAGGAAGGGCAGAAGGATTTGCTGAGATTGGCTTACGAGGAAGCCAATAGCTCATTCACCAGCCTCTCAAGAAAGAAAAGCAACTGGAGAATCTAAGTGTGAGTTAATCTAGAAGAGAACAACACTTTTCCTTAAAGAAAAGAAAAAAGCAGGAAAGTCTCACAAAGGAAAGTGCTAAGTTTTAAAAATTACAGCTATGAACTTTTCAATGATTCTATAGAATTATAAAAATTATAGCAGTACTATGGAAATGGCCCAAAATTACACTGACACAGAAGGAGTCAAGAGGATTTAATTCATGCTTAAAAAAAAAGATGGCTGCTGATGATAGGTTGCATTTCTCAATGAATCTACAACTCCCTTTGAGGCTGAACTTATAATATAGGAATATAATTTGAATATTTTACCTTAAAATTTTTTCGTGAAACTCCTTTTTACCTTTCATTTTAGTTGTTACTTACCTTGAGGTCTCTTTGAGCCACTCTGCCCACTATCATGTGGGTCACAGTTAGTACTCTCTTGGCTCAGTGACAGTAAATTTCAGACCACTGTTCAACCACACTTTTTTAACAGATCGTCCTTTGAAATTTATACTATAAATTTATCATCTCCATCTAACAAACTCCAAGGCATCTCTCTATCAGGTCACTGATTTTTTTTCCTCTCCAGTTCCATTATCATCTTGAGTAGTTTCAACATCCATGTTTATAAGCTAGACATTACCACAACCTTATTGTTCCTCAGACTTCTCTACATCAACAATCATCTACACTATACTTCAGAAACTTACATATTTATTAAACAAACCCTTTACAACAACTTCCTAATTTTCAATCCCATCTTACTTTTACACAAAACCTGTTCTCCACACATGAAAATCTAGCTTAATTCTATCACACCTAGTTTATTACTCAGCTGTCCCCTGGCTTCTTCTGACCCCCTCATCCAACTTTGAACCTATAGCTACATATTTCAAATATACTCTCACTAGCACTCTCAAATCATTTACCTAATCCACTTCATACCACACACCAAACATGTTAATCCCTAAGGAGGGTGTTCCTGCTCTTAAATTTCTGAGTATTGAGGAAGAAAATCATTTAATTCTACAGATTCTTCACTAAGCATTGGGTATTCCAGTTCCAGAAAGGATCTTCAATGCTATATGGTCATCCAGCTAGTTAAGCCTTCCCAGTCCCATTGCTCCTCAATGAAATAAATAAATAAAAGCTCTGAATCCCAAACCTGCTTCTTACCTTCCCTCTCTCTACAGAGGTTGCACATTGGAATTATCTAGATCATATTTTTTAACACGTCAAGACCTTGGCCCCACCCCAAAACAATTAAATCAGGATGCTTGGGTATGGGAACCGTACGCCTGCTCTACACTTTTTGTTTGCCTCTAAACCTTCACCTGTTCTTTCTTGCTCCTCTGACAACCCTATCCTCACCTTTATCCATGAATTATCTTAACTTTTACTAATAACTTCAATCTTTTTCTCTTACATCTAAAACTACTCTAAAATTTTAAAGTTTATTTTAAAATAGGCTGTAATAAATAAAGGTTATTTTGATCTAGTTGTCATTAAAAAATTAAGGCTTCAAACTAACAAATCACTTACTAACATAATGCATTAAGTAAAATAATGCCTAAAGGATGCACCATTTAATAGTATGTTATAGTTTATGTTATCAAAATACATATAATTTTATGCAACTGTGAAATAAATACTTCAATAATAAAGTCTTTCTACATTATAATTACAAAAAAAATGATTAATTATATTTCTTCTTAACGGTGGTGAATATAAGAAAACAATATATTCGATTTTTAGGAGCAAACAAATGACTTCCCTGAAGTACATATGGCATTATAGGATGCCAGAAGACATTTTGCATTTTTAGGAGAAACTGAACTGTTACACCAAAATGCCAATTAAGGTGGTATCTTTATCTGAATAGGGTTTTACAGCATCCCTTAAGGCACATACACCCTATCCATATGTGCCAGCCCAGTTCTGACAACAGTGTTAATGCTCACTTGGGTACTGGTCCTCAGATTTGATAGGAAGGGAACTCAGAAATACCTGAAGTGCTGTTTTTCAAAATACTTTTCCTTATCATCTTCTCTACCCATGCCCCAACATACACTCATTATTAGGTTATGATAAGATCCTTCCTGAAAACTTCAGAACACTGAAATTCCCTTTCTGAAAACTAGTCTGAGTGAAGCTGGGTTCTTTTTCCTTGACCCTTGTTATTAATAACTTCAGTTTCCACCTGAATTCAAAATGATTTAGCAATCTAAATAAAGTCTATAGATAAAGATACAACGTGGAGAGTCTGGATGTGGAGCCACCACCCAAAAAGTGTTTGTTGTTGAAAAGAAAAAGTGTTGAGCCAAAAAGAGCTAAGCAACCTGAATTGTCCTTAACCACTGAGGAAATGAAATAGGTAATTTAAAATCTCCAGACCCAGATGGTTTCAGTGAAAAATTCTATCAAACATTTAAAGAAGAACTAACACAATCTTCCAAAATTGCGCAATTTTACACAATCTTTACCAAAAAATAAACGAGGAGGGAACATTTACCAACTCATTTTATGAGGCCAGTATTATCCTGATACCAAAACTAGGAAAAGATAGCATAGATAATGAAAACCACAGATCAATATCTATCATGAACTTAGATGCAAAATTCTTCAACAAAATACAGCCATGCATCACTTAATGATGGGGCTATGTTCTGAGAAATATGTCGCTAGGCGATTTCATCATTGTGTGAACATCATAGAGTGTACTTACACAAACCTAGATGGTACAGCCTACTACACAGCTCGGCTACATGGTACTAATCTTATGGGACCACCGTCATATATGTGGTCCGTTGCTGACTAAAATGTCATTATGTGGTGCATGACTTACTAGCAAATAGAATCCAGCAATACATAAAAAGAAAAATATACCAAAGTCAGTCGGAATTTATTCCAAAAGCAAAGCTGGTTCAACATTCTGAAATCAATCGGTGTAAGCCACCATATCAACAGCATAAAGAAGAAGAATCATATCAATTCATGCCAAAAAAAGGTGACAAAGTCCAACACCCATTCATGATAAAAACTCTCAGCAAACTGGTAAAGAAGAACTTCCCCAACTTGACAAAGAACATCTACAAAAATCTTACAATTAATATCACTTAATGAAGGAAGACTGAATGCTTTTTCCCAAAGATCAGACCAAAACGTAAAACTATAAAATTAAAAAAAAAAAATGTAAGAGGAAAACTGCAGGATGCAGGACTGAGCAGAGTTCAATTTGACAACGAAAGTAAGAACTGTAAAAGGAGAAACTGACAAATTAGACTCATTAAATTGAAATCTGAAAAAGATTCTGTTATGAGCATGAAAAGATAAGCCATAGAGTAGGAGAAAATATTTAAATAATACATATCTGACAAAGAACTAATATCTACAATATATAAAGGACTCTCAAAACTCAGTTAAAAGAAATCCAATTAGAAATGGGCAAAAGACATGAACAGATATTTCACCAAAGAGGAGATATACAGATAACAAATAGGCTCATGAAAAGATGTTCAACACCATTAGCCATTAGCAAAATGCAAAATAAAACCACAATGAGATGTCACTACATACCTAGCAGAATAGCTAAAATAAAATAGTGACACCACCAAATGCAGGTGAGGATACGGAAAAACTACATCACCCATACACTGCTGGTGGGAATGCAAAATGACATAGCCACTCCTGGAAAACATTTCAGCAGTTTCTTATAAAGCTAAACACACAACTACCAATCAACCGAGCCATCCCACTCTTTGGCATTTACATCAGAGAAATGAAAACAAGTTCATACAAAAATCTGTATAAGAATGTTCATAGTAGTTATATTTGCAATAGCCAAAAACTAGAAATAACTCAGATGTCCTTTAATAGATGGTTAGACTGTGACACATCCACACTATGGAATATTATTCAACAATAAACTGTTGAAAAATGCAACTACTTGAATGGATTTTGAGGGAATTATGGTTTCAAGTAAAAAACCCAAAAGATCATACAGTGTATGATTAGATTTACATCACCTTCTTGAAATGATGAAATTATAGAAATGGAGAACAAATTTAGGAGGTGGGAAGTGGAACGAGGAGGTATGGCTACAAAGGGCAACAGGAGGAATTCTTACGGGGATGGAACTGTTCTGTACCTTAACTGTACCAATTCCAATATCCTGCTTGTGAGAGTGTACTATAGTTTTGCAAGACGTTACCACTGGGGACACTGGGTAAAAAGCATATAGGATCTCTCTGTATTATTTCTTACAATTGCAAGTGAACCTACAATTATCTCAAAATAAAAAGTTTAATTAAAAAAAAGCATTGTCACATATGTGTTATATTTGTACTTGTCCAAAATTTTTGGTATGTTCCTATTGAAAAATACTTCATTCATTTCAAATTGTTTACTTCCATACCACAGAGGAAACTTCTAATCACTGGAGACATTGAAAAGTAAACAGACTTCCTCAGGTAAAAGTGTGTCCTCTCTATTAAACCGTCAAAATAAAATATGCTTAAGGGGGTTACTCCATGGCCATAAGATATAATTAGGTGAACTACAAGGCAATATTTGAACCAAATTCTATCACATATTTACCTTTATACAGGACATAAAGAAACAAATCTGTTTTATGATTACATGTGGCTTGGTCAATAAGTATTTTACACAATAAAAGAACATTAGCCTATCAAACTCATTTTCTAGACTACAATGATTTTGAGCTTTTAAATGCACAAAGTTATAGGTGACTACAGCAATGAACAACTGTTTAATTCTATTATACACATTCATCTGAAATGTAATAAAATAAGTATATAAGCATGGGATAATAGCTTTTAAAATCTTTTAAATACAGAAATTACCTGCACACAGAACACTGCCGCTGAGGCTGAAGAGCGGTGAACATAACAATCATAGAGTAGTTTCGAGGTGGTGCCTTGATAAATTTTCGGAATTTATCACCATTCATTCGGAAGATCGAGCGCCTGGAACTCCACTCCATCAGCTGTTCTACTTTTTCGGCTAAAAGATTCTGCAATTAAACATAGGAATTTAAATTTACACAGGGTTAAAGCCATTCAGTTCGTATTTTATATAAACAGAATTACGTGAGATGGTATTTTACCCAAAATTAATTTCCGCTGAGAGTTCTTGTTTTGATGAATATATTGTTAATTGACCATATATGCATAAAATATTTCATTTTATTTTTCCTAATGGTCGCAAAGGTTTATAAAACAGCTATCAAAAGTAAAACAGACTTCCACTTCCAAAAAGATGTAATAGACATGTTTTTACCTAATCTTCCCACTAAATACAGCTAGAAACTCTGGTTATTACATAAAAAACAAGCACGAGAAGGTTCTGAAACTGGAGAGGAGGAGGACTGGCTAGAAACCTCAGAAATGAAGAATGACATGGCAGTGAGTTTCCTACGTCTTCTTTCTGCCTTTGCTAACCCAGTCTGGTGCTAGAGAAGTCAGCAATCCAAGAACTCCAATGGCTACAGACAAAAATAGCCCCAAGAAAACCCTACTCTCTAACCAAAGGACAAAGAAAGGGTCAACTTACTAAGACAAATAACTGCTCTACTCTAGCCAAACACCACAGAAAAAAACCCTGCAGTCCCACCAGCATCCTCACTGAATGAGTAGCCTCAACTAGACTGCAAATTTCCCTCCAAGTTTTAACATGCAACAACATGGAGGAATCTCATATACAAGGCTGAGTAAAAGAAACATGTACAAAAGAGTGCTGTATGATTCTATCTGTATTAAGGTCAAACCCAGGAAAAATTAATCTACTATGCTAAAAGTCAGGAGAGTTGCTAATCTGGAGCAGGCAGAGGGACAGAGGGGAGGCATAGCGACTGGGGGACAATACAAATGGAGCTGGGGTGCTAGTAAGACTCTGTTCTGAGGTGAGCGGTGAAGGTGGGAGGAAGTAACACTCTAACTCCTGTAGAGAATGCTCTTAGTCTTTAGATCAACTTACCTGGAAAAGTCTAAGAAGTAAAAACTTCATGGGGTTGTATTCCTACAGGAAAATCCCCTGTCCTTGGAAAACCAAGCCAGCATCAGCGTTCAGGGGAGAAAGGCCTGAATTGTGCCATTTAAGCAAGCTCCACACTAGAACTTAGGGAGAAATCTAATCTCCTCCCCCTCCCTCTCAAGTGAAAAAGTGAGT
Organism: Equus przewalskii; assembly: GCF_037783145.1. Taxonomy (NCBI): domain Eukaryota; kingdom Metazoa; phylum Chordata; class Mammalia; order Perissodactyla; family Equidae; genus Equus; species Equus przewalskii. The sequence goes on along the minus strand of NC_091858.1, from coordinate 17,788,305 downwards.
GCGGCTGCTCATGAATCACTCACAGAGACTGGGTGCGTATGCAAGAAGGGGAGAATGCAGAATGGTGCAGCCACCATGGAAAACAGTAGGGAGGTTCCCCTAAATTTTAGAAACAGAATTACCATGTCAGCCAGCAATCCCACTTCTGAGTATATATCCAAAAGAACTGAAATCAGAATCTCAAAGAGATATCTACACTCCCATGTTCATTGCAGCATTATTCACAATAGCCAAGATATGGAAACAACCCAAATATCCACTGGCAGATGAAGGGATAAAGAAAATGTGGTATGGGTGTGCAGATAGATAGACAGATAGATATACACACACAATGGAATATTGTTCAGTCTTAAAAAAGAAAGAAATGCTGCCATTTGCAACAATACGTATAAACACAGAAGACATGCTAGATGAAATGGGCCAGTAACAGAAGGACAAATACTGTAAGATTCCACTTATATTAAGTATCTAAAATAGTCAAACTCACAGAAGCAGAAAACAGAATGGTGGTTGCCAGGGGCTGGAGGGAGAGGGAAATGGGGAATTATTACTCAATGGGTATAAAATCTCAGTTATGCGAGATGAGTAAATTCTAGAGATTTGCTATACCACATAGTGCCTATCGTTAATAATTCAGTATCGTACACTTTTAAAATAGATTACGAGGAAAGAGCTCATGTTAAGTGTTCATATAGTAAAACATACGCACACAAAAGAACACAAGGGGATTTCTGAAGGTGACAGATGTGTTTAGTACTTTGATTATGGTTGATGATGGTGATGGTATCATAGACACATGCAATATGCGAAACTCATCAAGATATATGTTAAATGTGTTTAACTTTTTGTATATCAATTATAACTAAATAAAACTAAAAAAAAAAGGAGAGAGAAGAGAGAAGGGGAGGCAGGCATCTTACCCCAATTAGGGTAAGACTTGTTGAAGCGCTCTGCACTACCTGAGGAAGAAAAAAGACACACTGAAAGAAATGGGAGAGAGAGGGGAGGGAGGGAGAGCAACCTGGTCAAAGAGCAGAATGCCTGAATGAGCAATTTGACAGAGAACATTCAGATAAGCACACAGTGGCAGGCTAACTCCAAGAAAAAGAAAAATTATAGCTGATTATTGGGGTAATTGTTAGTTAAAAAAAAAAAACATAATTTTGCCTTAACAAAAAGTTATCAGCTGAAATTGATCCCAACCTCAAAAAAAACTCATTATTTACATTTGATTATATGTAACTGTACGGCTTTAATTTTGACTGTAAATACAGTATGAATATATTTCCATACGAAACAAAATAATCTTATTAAACTGAAAGGTTAACAATTTAGAAGGTATTGCTCTGCCTCATCAATACACACAAAACAGCTGAAAACTAAGTAGAAGGACTTTCACTATTTTTAGTTTTAATTTTGAGAAATAAAGTGAGGGTATTTTCCATGTTAAGCATAATTTACTAGTGTTTGCCTTACTATTATATATTTCATATGATTTATTATAAAACCTTCACTTTTTATCATAACACTCAGTAGTGAGTCAACTTAGTACCTATAAATTCTTCTGGGCCTTGAACAAAGGTTAAAATAATAAGACACATAACATATAAATATTTTATTTATAGGGACTGTGACCCCTCTATGCAAAGACAGAACCTCCAGACTGGAAATCAACCAGGGTAATACAGAAAGGAGGGCAACATCATTTGTTATTCATCATGGTGCCAGAAAATGGATTATTTTTTCAAGTTTTAAAGAATGGAGATTTGCCATGTGGTAAATTGAGTCTTCCCTAAATAAAAATAATTCACAAGATATAATAAAATATATACTTTGAAAACACTGATTTTCCTACTTATTGTCACTCTCTCCTCCTCCTTGTTCATCCTATAAGCAAAAAGAGGATAATTTAGAAGTGACAAAATCTTATCCTGATGCTGTTTTAATTGTGATTAGTATGGAAAGAGTTATACGGCATATATTTTCATCTGTCCTGTAGAACAAATTAAATTATATTTACGAGTAGATCAAAGATAAAGGACATGAGATAACTAGTAAGAGAGAGAGAACTAGAATGCAGAATGTGGAAAGCTGTTCAACTTTGCCAGAAAATAACAGTGCAAATTAAAACAATGAAACACCATTTTCAGCTATTAAGTTAGGAGAGAGAGAGAGACTATGGTGAGACTGAATACAAATCTGGTAAGGGTGGAGTGAAACTCATTCTGATACACTGATACACTGCAGGTAGCATTAGTGTTTTACACTGATTCAATGCTTTTAATAATGTAAATATAATTTTGGAAAACAGTATTTGATTAGCTACTCTTAAAGCTAAAGGAAAAAGAACTGTACACAAATGCCGTACTGCTGTTAATTATTTTATTTCTCACACGAGCAGCACTTGTGTTACTTTATAAGTACACTAGAGTTGAACAAATAAGTAAATATATTATAGATAATGAGATCCAGATTTATCACTGTCAGGAGAGAACTGACAAGTAAGGAAAGGGGAAAGGCTAGAATAAATCCTGTGGTATTGGACAGGCGTTAAAGGCATCCATCTTAACTTGTAGCCTTTAAAATAGAGATATGTATATCTACATATTACAGATAAATACAGAAATAAATATGGACCTGTACGTATACATGGATTAGTATATGTATTTCCTAGCTTTGTCCACTGAGGGGGCTGAGGACCAAAGACATGCCAATAACAATGAGCACACCTAACACTTAGATCTTACCTGCTAAATAACATTCTCCATTAAAGGAACCAGGATTCCCAGGGGAAACAGTTGATTAAAATGCTGAGACACAGAAAAACAACATGCAACTAGAATATCTTGTACTAGCAGAAAGTAAAGAAGTTCTCAAAAAAGGACATGTCAAAGGGCAGGAACCACTCCAAAAAAGCTCCCAATAACCAAAGCTGGAAAAATTCAAGCAACAATAGAAATGACAATAATATTGAATTCTGAATAAAAACATGTCCACGAGTCCATACTTACATAAATAGATACCTGAATGTATAAACAAATAAGGGGAAAGGGACAGTTTTTTCTCACAGAAGAATTCCAAGCAATAAATGGAGAAGCAGGAAGGGAAATAGAAAATCACCATTAGAACATCACAGTAAGTAAGACCCACCAAGGAGTCCTAAACTGAGTAGGTGAAATTTTTGAGGAGAAACAGAATATTTGCACAGTCTCAAGGTATCTTTCCAAAGGTGTTTATTAATTTGCAAGAGAAAAATAGTACCATGATAGCAGAGAAACCCAGCAGACAAGACCTTATCTAAGTAACTGGTGTCAACAATACCAGTAACATGTACTCCTTGAGGTGATCTACTAAGAAGAGCACATCACTTCCGTGGTATTCTTGGCAAAAATGCATAACCTCAATCTAACCATGAGAAAACATTACACAAACCCAAATTAAGTTATTTCTACAAAGTAAACGACCAGTACTCTTCAGTGGAGTCAAGTTCATGAAAGACAAGGAAAGACTGAGGAGCTGTCACAGCCTGGAGAAGCCTATGGAAACATGACAACTAAATCAAACCTGAAACCCTGGAACAGATCCTGGCACGGGGAAGTGACATCAGTGGAACAACTAATGACATTTGAATAAAGTCTAGAGGTTAGTTAATAATGTTGAACCAATGTTAACTTCTTATTCTTGATAACTGTACATATTGTTAATCTTGGGAGAAAGTGAGAGAAAGGAATATGGGAACTCTATACAATTTCTACAAATTTTCTAGAAGTTTAAAATTATTTAAAAATGAAAAGCAAAAGAAAAATATAAGCACATGATATAAAAATACATTATTTCCTTAAATTTTTGAACATGCAGAGGTTTTACCTATTGGTCAGCCTACTGGAATGAACACTTCTGTGCTACAAGGTCAGAGAGATTACAGCTTAGTGCTAATTTATCCTGGCACACTTTCAAGGTGAGTAATTATCTTTAATTTTCTGAAAGTATTGTGATCAGGATCTTGAAAGTGAGAAAAAGAAGAAAACAATCAGGCAAAAATCTTAGAGCAACTGATTTTGACAGACTTGGGAAATCCTCAGGATGACACTTGAAGCACGCCCTGAAGAAACTGAAGCACGGTTCCAAAAGTGCACGTATTTATACATGAGGAGTCACCATTCTCTAATTCAAAAAATATTCACTGCAGATCTACTACGTGCCAGGCACAGAATCAGGACCTGAGAATACAAGAGTAAATATGATACAGTCTCTGCCCTCATCGACTTTGTAGAGGGATGTTTCTTGAATTTTAATGGTGTACTGATCCCTTTTAAAGAAAAGAAATTCTTGCAGCCCCTTCTCTCGGGTGTCTTAATTATTTTTATTATAATGTTATGTAGAAATTTAATAGATATAAACTCCTTATGCTTCTATAGCACATAACTAAAATAAAACATTTAAAGCTATTTACAAAGGCAATGTCAAAACTTATTCATAGACTCAAACAATGATTTAACATGATAAATGATGATGTTTTTAAAAAACTAAAAGGGCACTTGTTACTTGAAAATAGCATTGTCGGGGCTGGCCCTGTGGCCAAGCGGTTAAAGTTCTGTGTGCTCCACTTCAGTGGCCAGGATTCATGAATTCAGATCCCAGGTGCAGACCTACTCCATTCATCAGCCATGCTGTGGAGGCATCCATGTACAAAAAATAGAGGAAGACTGGCACAGATGTTAACTCAGCAACATCTTCCTCAAGCAAAAAAAGAGGAAGGTTGGCAACTGCTGTTAGCTCAGAGTGAATCTTCCTCACCAAAAAATAAAAAAGAAAGAAAAAAGCACTGTCAGCAAAGGTACAGGTTCTTTATACTAACTGTGTAATGATTTATTCTTTTTGCTGCTTGGTAAGAGAACTGTGCTACAAAGGAAAATGGAAGCCAAAGAATAAAAGCCTTAAAAAATTAATGGCTAAGCCAAGGTATGGAAATAACCTAAACGTCCTTTATCAGATGAATGGGTAAAGAAAAACTATAGAGAGAGAGATACACAAACACACACACACATACACACACACAATAGAATATTATTCAGCATTAAAAAAGGAGGAAACCTTGCCATTTGCAATAACGTTGATGAACCTGGAGGATATTATGCTAAGTGAAGTCAGCCAGACACAGAAAGACAAATACTGCATGATTCACTCGTGTGGGGGCTCTTAAAAAAAAGAAAGAAAAAAAAAAAGTCAATTCATAGTAACAGAGAGTAGAATGGTGGTTACCAAGAGGCTGTGGGATGGGGGAAAGGGGAGATATTGATCACAGGGTACAGACTTTGAGGTACAAAATGAATAATAAGTTCTAGAAACATAGTGTACAGCATGATGACCACAGTGAATAATAATAACAATCATCTATTATATACTTGAAATTTGCTAAGAGAGTAGATTCTCACCACAGACAAAAAAAGGGTAACTATGGGAGGTGATAGAAATGTTAGTTAGTTTGACTGTGGTAATCATTTCACAACATATACATATACCAAAACATCACACTGTACACCTTAAATATATATAATATTTGTCAAAAATAAAATATTCAATAAAAAACGTTAATGGCTAAGGCCTTTTGTTTTAGAAAGATCCCTCAAGTTGCAAGGTTGAGAACAGACTGGAGGAGGGAAAAGTGCAGGCAGTAGAAGTCAGCTTAAAATGATGAGAGCACGGAACAGAGTGGAGGCAGTACAGAGGCAGAAGACGTGAAGAGATATGAGAGATAAGTAGGCATCCTAATCAAGAGGACTTGGTGATCATAAACAGAAGTGAGATAAAGGAGTCAAGGATGACACTCAAGTTTCCACTTTGAGCATGTGGGTGAATAATTGTCTCACTAAGACAGGGAAACTCAAGTGGAAGAGCAAGTCTGTAAGAAGCTGAGTTCAGTTTTGGACATAGTGACTTTATGTGCCTGCCCCCTGTTTAAGGGCAGGGACTGTGGTCTGTTTGTTCACTCTTGTACTCTAGATGCCTCAAATGGCACCCAGCATATAGCATGCATCAAGAAACATTTGCAAAAAATTTAACTAATTACAGCATGCTAATAAGAGACACCTCTTTGGAAAGTACATTGACTTTAAAGCTCCAACTTCCTGGAAAGATACAAAAAGTTGAGAGAACACTAAACAAAAAGAAGAAAGAAGATGAAGACATCACAAAGTCTAAACAACACCCTTATTTAAAAACCTTCAGGGGCCAGCCCCATGGCCTAGTGCTTAAGTTCACACACTCTGCTTCAGTGGCCCAGGTTCATGGGTTCAGATCCCAGGCGCAGACCTACACCACTCATCAGCCATGCTGTGGGGGTGACCCACATACAAAGTAAAGGAAGGTTGGCATAGATGTTAGCTCAGGGAAAATCTTCCTCAACAACAACAAAATACCTTCAGTGGCTGCCTGTTGACAGAATAAAATCTAGACAGCACACTGGATCAAGATCACTATCTGGCCCTAATCTATTTTACTAGTTTCATCTCCTGCTGTTACCTTATCCTCTACCTATACCACCTCATATATTGCATAGCTGGATTGGGGGCACCTAAAAATCAGTATTTTTCTTAATAAATTTCTTGCATAGGCCTAACATGAAGTCGAAGTTGAGAAGCCACTACTTTATTCGATCTCAGAAACATGGTACTTTTTTACATTGCCAGGGGTAGCACAGTACCTCACTCATCCCTCTTCCACTGCCGTTTCATACTGAATTTATCCTTGTCCAAAAGGAGCCAACTCAAGTCTAACTACAGGCAAGGATTCTTCCATAAAGCCCCCTAGGGACTGTCAACCCCTCCTTTGTAGAAACTTTCAGACCACCTACTACACTGCATCATGATCTCTCTGTACAGCTGCCTCCCCTACTACACTCCCAGTTGCTCAAGGGCAAGAATCATGTCCCATCACCTTTGCAACCTTAGAGTTTTGAAAAGTCCAAAGGACATAATAGATACTGAAGCAATGTGTAGCTGAAGTAGGAGTTCTACTGTCCTTAAATTAGAAGTTGTTAACTAAAAATTCAGGGAATATTTCTAAATTCCCTCTACAACAACAATATAGAGATGGGGAGAACCAAAGATATTTCCAATTGAGCTTTGGTAGTTTTAACATATTTGAGTTTACTTTAAAATTACTAAAATAGATTGCTATTTTACAAACACACACGTCATATGCAAATTTCTAGGAGTTTAAATTGTATATACTAATATATACCACTATTTATAAACTTATAAAACAGAAATTAGTCACTATTAAAAGGCAAGAAAGAACAAGACTTCTACTTATTTTTCTTGAGTATTCATTTCTGAACCTAGTCCTAGACTACACTAGGTTATCTCCTTTTATTCCCATAAGGAGTAAAGTGATCAGTTTTAGGTTATCTACTTTTATTCCCATAAGCAGCAAACTTTTTATATCTCTTGCCCCAAGCACCTTTTCCCTGTTTTAAAGCCAGCAAGTCAATAGTCAGAGGTACCTGAAATTACTCTAAGATATATACCTTTGACTCATCATTTCCGAATTCTCTCATCTGTGCACACTAGAAAAATAGAAGGAAACATCGGAAAGTATACAAAAGTAACCACGTTAACTACATAAATGACCTTTATAAACAAAGGAAAAAATAAAACCTATCTAAGCCAAATTAAAACCTTTGCCTTCGCACCTTACTAATGTCAATATATCATTAATGATACAGAGCTAATGACAATTAACCACATTCATTACAGAAATCATAACAATTAAGTTTATTTTTAAAATGTAGTTTATTTTTTAAATCATCATCCGTACCATAATATGAGGCTTAAAATCAACGAAAAGGAATAAATATTTAAGGAGGAATTCCAACGTGTCAGGTATCATTCGAGGCATGCCCCATATTACAATGTGTCAGGTGCCATGCCAACAACTCCACTGGACAAAGAAACAAAACTCAGGCTCAGAGAACCTAAATTACTTACTGAAGAGCAAGTTAATAAATAGTTAAGTAGGGATTCAAACTCAGCTTTTCTATTATTAATTCCTGTGCTGTTTTCTCTATGTAATAGAGGCGCGTGTGCGTGTGTGTGTGTGTGTGTGTGTTATAGATGTATGTTATAGATGTATACATAGGTATGCATATTATATATGTATGTATTTTCATTATAAACATACACAATCATCTTTTTAAAAACTTGGGGGACTATTTAAACAAAAGTAGACTTTTCTACACAAGACAGTTTATTATAAATGTTCCTCTAATTTAATTCCCTGACTAGGTGTAGAAAGCAATTCTTTGTAAGCATGCATCACATATGGCAAAAACCAACCTGGATAAAGAAGTTAATAGATAGCTCCCAATTGCCTAAAGATTTCAAGATAATACAGAAAAATGTATTTTAAAAGTGCCAAAACATAAACACGTGAAGAACATAATAACAAAAAATAGACTATTAAAAATGAATTTAGAACACATGATTAAAGAAAGTCAAGTGTCAGACTCTCTCTTTAGGAAGTAACGTGCAGAAGAGATCAACCTGATTAGCTGTACTGCTATACTTTCAAAACACATCAAGACTAAATTAGAACCTGCAATTCTAACTCAAGGAGCCTGTTTCACATATAAAATATTATAAACCACAGACCCTAAGCAAAGTAGAATCTGGTAATTCCCAAATTACTACATCATGTCCAAAGCAATTTACAATTTTATGGAAGCATTATTTTAAATTTAAACGTCACCAAAACCTAAATGTCTATAAACTGGTGAGTAGATAGACAAAATGTGATATATCCATACAATGGAATACAATAGGGACATAAAAAAGAACAAAGTACTGATAAATACTACAACATGGACGAACCTCAAAAACATTATACTTGCTAAAAGAAGCCAGATACAAGAGACACATGTTGTATGATTCCACTAATACGAAGTATCTAGAAAAGGCAAATTTATAGAGATAAAAGGAGATGAGTTACTGTATGGCCCTGGGGGTGGGAACAGGAATTAACAGTAAATGGGCATGAGGAGCTGAATTGCAGGGTTAAAATGTTCTAAACCTGATTTGTGGTGACGGTTGTACCACATGATAAAGTTGCTGGAAATCACTGAACTGTACACTTGAAATGGGTAAATTTTATGATATGTAAAATATATCTAAATCAAATTGTTTCAAAATTTCAATGTCAGGGGCAGGGAGGCCAGTGGGCGTAAGGGAAGTATTTCACTCACTACTGAGCGAGGCTGGTCTGATGCTAGACACCCACATTTCAACTCTGATTAGCTTCTCTGCTCGTCCTCACATCCTCAGTACTCCTACGAGGTGATAAAAAAAGAAAAAGCTTAATGAAAATAACGTGGAGTGAGGGAACGCACAGAAAATGCATAGTTCTCCCAGAAAAGATAAGCTTGGTACTAAATAATCTGAGGATTCTCACAGCTCTCACTAAGTACGGTAACACAGTAGGTATAATAGACAAGAGTAAGGATTCAGCACCCTGAAAACTGAAATTAAGAAATCTGGATTCAGGGCCAGCTGAGTGGAGTAGCAGTTAAGTTTGCACAATCTGCTTTGGCAGCTTTGGGTTTGCAGGTTTGGATCCCGGGCGTGGACCTACACACTACTCATGAAGTTACGCTCTGGTGGCATCCCAAATACAAAATAGAGGAAGACTGGCACAGATGTCAGCTCAGGGCCAATTTTCCTCACCAAAAAAAAAAAAAAAAAGTCTTGATTCCAGTCTTCAAGTTCCAAATCCTAATGACTATGAAACAGCATTTAACCTTTGTTTCCTCATCTGATAAGTGAAAAGAGAACTACTAGTCTATACAATGAGATGCTCTCAATGACCAAAAATAAGATATGAACCATTATAAAAATTGTTTATTTTTGGAATTTCCACAGAAAATACTGAAATCATGGATTTGATCTTTACAAATTAGTTATATAAAAGATACAGCAAAATTAGTCTCTAAAAACCTAAAGTGACATTGAACATATTAACATTAAAAGAAAACTTATATCTATTCAATATAAATTCTGATTCTGGTTAACATTTTCACAGGTTACAACCCAAACCAAAGCAAGTGTAGTACCTAAAACTATTGTTGCCGCAAAGCTATCACTAGAGGCAAATGACATATTGCCTCCCAATTACTCCCACTTTCTTTGCTCCCAACATTCACGTGAGTTTAATGAAGCAGCTCCTGGTAACCACTTATGCCCCAAAGTGAAGTTCATTAGAACCCTAACCCAGTGCAATTACATAAATGCCACTCAGAGAAGGGAAAACGTATGATACTTGCAGAGTATTCAAATTTGAGTTGGAGTCTAGACCATACCTCACACCATATACAAAAATTAATTCCAGATGGAATTTCGGACTTAAACATGAAAGGCAAAACAATAAAATGTTTAGAAGTAAACAGAAGTTAGTATCTTCGTGGTCTGAGGATATACAAAGATTTCTTTTAAAAACATGTTAACCATAAAGGAAAAAAACTGACAAGCTGAACTTTATTAACTTCTGAAAGACACCATAAAGAGTGAAAAGGCAAGTAAAAGATGGGAGAAGATTTTTGCAATATACATATATAACAAAGACCTTGTATCAAGAAGACTGTGTAAAAAACTCCCTACGTTTCAATAAGAAAAAGGCAGACTATCTGATTTTTTAAAAAGCACAAAAAAATTTGAACAGGCACTTCACAGGTGAAGAAACCCACACACATAAGAAAAAGTACTCGATACGATTATTCACCAAGGAAATGCCAACTAAAACCATAATGTGATAATACTGCACACCCACCAGAAAGGCTACAAGGGCAAGACAGACAACACCAGGATGTCCTACATTGTCGGAGGGAGTATAAAATGGAACAACCAATTTGAGAAATGTTTGACTGTATTTACTATGAACGAACAATTCCAATCCTAGATCAATACTAAAGATATGTACATGCATGGTCGTAGCAGCATTATTCTTAATAGTTCCAGTCTGGATACAACCCAAAAGCTCACTGACAGAATGGATTAATAAATTTGTGGTATGCTCATAAAACAGATACCATACGGCAGTAAGAATGAATAAACTACAACTACTTGAAAACCTTGGATAAATTTTATAACCATAATGATGAATGAAAGAATATAGCCTCAACTATTCAAAAAAAATTCAAAGTAATCTATAAAATAAAAGTCAAGATTGCAGTTAAACTTGGGAGTGGGGATGGGTAATATCCAAGGGGGCGCATGGCTGACTTCTGGGATTCTCGTAATGTCAGTTTCAAAAAAGTTCATCAAGCTATATTGTTATAACTTATGTACTTTTCTGTATGTGCATTATCCTTCCATAAAAATTTTTTCAAGCACCCCACGTAAGTATTGTTGAGCATGTCACATACCCTATAGGCAGTGACCATTATAACATTCCTAACTGATAAGAACTTTTTCCACAAAGTAGAAAAACTACCTAAGCAAGAAAGAAAGGTTTTATGTTCTGAATTAAAACTCTATAGGCTTACTTGTAGAAGACAAGAAAAATCATGTTTAAGAAATATAAGTATTACATAATTTGTATTTACAGATTTCTAGCTTCAATACTTAAGCAAATCCTAATTGATTTCTGTAGTTACACCTGAGAGCACCAAGCAAAGTCGAAGAATACTGCACTAAGAGAAAAAGGGCTAAGTTCTGGTCTCTAACCAGGAAAATGTGGACAAGTCACTTCACCTCTCAAAAACCTAGGGACCACCTAGTAACCATCTGCTAACCAGAACCATCTACTAACCTCTGACCAGCCAATAAATATAGAGATAATTCATTGATAGATGATAGATAAAAATCTTTGCAAATTATAAAGTACTATATAAATATAAGGCCATATTATTTGATTGTTGTTACATAACAAAGGTTGGGTGATCTTACCACTATAATCACATATGTACTCTATAATTCCTTTTCTGTCAAAGTTCCCACATATTCAGAAAATACATTAAAACAACACAGTGAGAACCATAGTTTTAATCCTGGCTATTACCAGACAATTTGGGAAGAATTTTATGATCAAGTTAAATATTAGGTGACAAAAAATAATAAGATATTTTTCAAATAAAAGTCTATCTTTCTCTAGTTACTGTCTCAAAATATTAAGTGCTTTTTGTATACTCAGCACCATGCTATGGACATCACAAATGGTATCTTATTAAACTCAGACAACAACCATAGCAGCAAATAGAAAATATGCTTATTTTACAGATGAGGAAACTGAAGTCTAAGGAACTTGAGCTCTCGCCATCGCCCTACGCTGAATGGTTTTACTTGCAAGTGACTCTAAAAAGTAGACCAGAGCTCTCTCAGTCCAACAACCGACATCTCCAGTGAACTCTTTCACTTTTACTCATTTGACAAGACTCAAACCCCTCACTATTAGGGGAAAAGGTACTGTTGACCTATTGTCTGAGATAAAACACCTCAGTGTGGTGAGTGATACAGAGGGTTATTAGTTTAGTTTTATTTAAAGAAACATTCCAATTTTTAAAAAGATAAATCAATAATTTAATTTCTCTATGTGAAAAAGATGATTTATATTCTTAGTCAATCAAATGTGGCTGTCCATGTGAAAAAAATATACAGACAAAACAGGAACAATTTCTGAAGATATTCGACTGTATTAACAATTAAATTAATAAATCCAGAAACACAAAAATAAAAAGGGAAAGGTACTGTAAACATAGCAGTAATGCACCTTAAAGATCTGTAGTAATAATAACAATAGCTGACACTCATGGAGTGCTTACTATGTACTAGGCACGGCACAAAATGCTTTCCTTCTATCAATGAATTGATCAATCCTCCTTACAGTCCAGTGAGGGGGTATCACTGATATCTCAAGATAGAGGCAAGGACACTCAGGCACCGAGCAGTTAAGTTACCTGTCCAAGAGTACACAGCTAGTAAACGGTAGAGTCGGGACTCCCAGACAGGCTTATTCCAAAGTAGAGACCCTAAACCTCTATGATACAATGCAGAATCTTACAGGTTTTAGAGGTTATAGAAAAATTCTTGCAACCAATAACCTAATATTCAAATGTATGTGTTGCATTTGAAATGAAAATGTTAAGCAAGAGAGTCTACAAACTGAAGAAGTAAAAACACTACTATATATAATAAGGAAAGAGAAACCTCAGAGCATCTTGAACTAATCACCTTTGTACAGAAAAAAATGCTCTAGGAAGGGACGTTTCTGGGGCATCACGGTTGATTCAAACTTTCAAGAGCATTTGTTGTAAAGAAAGTTGAGCTAATTCTCAAAAGGAACTGTTACCAGGTGATACAGTAGAATTATTCAGTAAGGAAAAGAAATCTGATTAATGAGAATTCAAGCTTTTAAAATGGACTAAGAAAGATCACAAGTTGATCTATAGTCCACTTATAGGGTTTATTCCACCACTGCATTTCTCTGTAACAGAACATGGCCTTGTTTAAGGACAAAGTTGGGTGCAATTGTCCCTTCAAAGACTTCCCTTTTCACGCCATGCGTACTCCTCTTTTTGGGGATTTTTTCCTTCCTGCTACAGTTTCACTATTCCAGGATGACTTTCAAGACTTCACCACCTTCTCTGCTTGGGTGTCCCTTTTGGTCTCTTGATGAGTGATACTCACGAATCTATTTCGACTGGAGAATCAAACTTCGGTTAAAAAAAAAATTCATGCCTAAGGGAACTCTGTGTACTTAAGGGAGCACAGAAATATCCATAAGATGGAATGTAAAGAAACCTTTAAAAACTGAGAAAGTATCACATGTCCATTTTAAAAGTGGAAAATTATTTCATGGCTGAAGTTCAAATGATGATTCTGTTTTTATAGGCAATATGACTTGACCAAATTATTTCGCTGAATCTCAGTTTATTCAACTGTAAAATTGAAATAATACCTCACAAAGATGTTGGTAAGATTAAAGGAGTTAATGAATGGAAAACCCCTAGCACAGCATCCTGCAATGGACAGGCACTCAAATTTTGTTCCCTTCTCCTTGGGTCAATTTCTCTCAGTAACATTGACCAGGTTGCTAAAGAAACATCTACAGTGGGAGTCTTTTTAAAATCTTATTAATATCTTTAATCTCAGACTTACCAAATGTTTTCTGAGTACTTATTACATGACAAGCATTGTGCTAAATTTATAGAAAATGAAAGATGAGCGCAACAGATCCTACTCTCAAGGCCTTATAGCAAATAAGCTCTAGCATTAAAAATATATATATTGCTTATATTGACGTGTTATGGTTGTGGTTTTGCTGTTAAGTAGATGGCTGAGTGCCAACTCAGGAAAGGACGGCATATAAGATCTTATTTCTGTGAACACCAACTGATTGGTAGTGGCTAATTTAAATTCAGTATAGAGGGAAATTCTGAAACCTAGACTGGTAATATCAGTAAAAAGTGTGTGAGCTGTTGGGTTTTGTCTGCTACTGGTGACAGGCTGGCAAATAGGGACAGAGGTGCCATAAATCTACCAAACCAGAAAAAGAAATCTAAAACTTCCTATCTTCAAGGAAGAAACTCTGTCCTTACCCATTACCTGGTAAAAAGCAAGGGCTAGCAGGTCCCATCACATACTAATGTAGTTAAGACAGACAATCACATTAACCACAGGTGCCTGGCCCTCTGTCTTATATTTTTATCTGAATGTTTTTATGAAAACTGAATTTTAAGGCAATTCACTATAGTAAACAAACTGACAATCTATAAGAAAGCCTCCAACATATGACATTACTCAATTTTTTCTCAATTCATGTTTTTTTAAACAAAACAATTCATAACAAAAGTACAAAGAAATGGAACATTTCCCTAAACAACACATAATAAAGTTGTTCATTCCAAAGTGAAGCCTAAATAGGAAAAAAAAGAAATATCACTAATCTAATACTTTTATACTCATATTTTTGTTTCCAGAATTTTATCCTTAGGTACATTTTAATGATGACCATATGTAGCAAAACAAAGATATGGTCTCATGTCTTAAAAAAAGACATATCTGCCAAGGGATAGCTATTCACGTGTCCATGTACCAGTCACCTACATAGTATTTATTCAGGTACCTGCCATCATCAAAATAGCCATACCATATAACATGCTTACAATAATTCACAGACTATAGATTTAGAATGGGGATAAGAAGCACATGTTGAAGGTATCTCTTGGTAACACACAGAAACTTCATGACCCCTTCTGTTCTTCCCTGTCTTTTATAGGAGCCTCTGAGAGGAAAAAAAAAGGCTTTATTTTTCAAGACTTTAAGATCTAAAATGTTCAACCAAAGCCCACTGATAAATCAAACAGAAGCAGCCAGATGCATTATTGTTTTGAATCTGGGAGACAAGTTATCTTTAATTTCTGAAATTATTTGATCCTGAAAATCCTTATTCATATTTCTTAATATTATGCCATTCCTCTCAGATTTGAATAAAATATAAACAGCAACTGATGCTTCCAGAAACCAAAATATCACAGAGTAAGCGCTACACCACCCCATGTACATTACAAACTGTTCACTGAAGATCACCAATATCAATAGCCTTAAGGGCACTCAGAAGACCACACTGAACTACACAATAAATAGGACAAATAGGCCATTTTTCTCAAAAACATAAAATGCACAGAGTACACATGCTATAAAGAGGGCAAAGATTCAAATACGAAGCTGGTTTAAGCATTTAAGAACTCAGCAAATTGTGGTATCTCTGCAGGAAATGTAATCTACACTCTTGGAAAACCTCAACTATCATTATTTCAAAGATGAAAAGGTAAAAGATTCAAAATATATTAAATAAATGATACTGAAAGTTCTTTGATGCATGTAATATCAAGCGCTTTAAAATTAAAGAAAGTAATACTGGAAAACCACAGACCAATTCACCTTAGAGAAGATCCTAAAGATACACTGGTCTGTGTAAGTACACAGAAGGGAGCCCGGCCATCTATGCCAGGTACAGCAGTGTCCACAAGTTTACACGGGGGCAGAGGCTGATATACGCTTCTAAGCCCAACATGTCAAAGATAGTATCTAATTCAATTCAGGTCTGAACGATAAATGTAGAAATAAAGTTATTTGAGAAAACGCTTATTCAGATGTTCAAACTTTTTTAGAAAGGAGAAAACTTCAACTGATGGTGCTACGACATTATATAATTAAGTGAACTTATTCTAGAGACTCAGTAAGTATTTCCAGTAACACTCTTTTAATTAATGGCTTTATCAACCTAAACTCTCCTCAGAAAATTTCCCTGAGGAAAGATCCACATTTTGTTATTTTTGTACCCCTCAAAGTATCCTGAACATGGCTAGCTCCTGATAGGCCCTGAAGCTCCCACCACATATATATATTTAAATTAAATATATACTTAAAAAATAGACATATATAATTTATATAAAAAGAAAGGACAATTTGTATAATTTTTAAGCAATAATCTAGGAATTGATAATTTAATAGTCCTATTCAAATGTAATTTTTTAAAAGGGTTTCTAACTTCAGCTTGTCATACACTCTTTGACCTATTTATTCACTGGTTCAAAAGTAGAAAGACTATTACAAAAGAAGCAGTTGTTTCCTAAACTTCCATATTTATAGTATATAGATAATGGACATAACCATAAGAATTTAAAAATTACTGTGATCGAACGTAAAATTAATTTAAGAATTTAATATCAATTTTAATCGTCCTAGGATTTCCTAACTCACAAAAATTAAAGGAGCAATGCATTTACATAAACACATCAATATAAAATCTATGCTGAAAAAAAATCAGAATTTTTGCTCCATGAGAAACTTAACCATCCCATAGCAGCAATAAATTTTAAGAATCCTAATGTTAAATGTTGTTATATCTTAATTTTATCAGAGAAAACACATCAGAAGATCTCATACAGTTTTTGAAATATGTTGTATTTGATATTAGTAGTAATAAGCAAACAAGATTACTAAATGTATGGAACTATACAAATTCAGGTATACCATGAAATAAATCTCATCCTCCAAATGTAAAGCCCTACACAAAAACATTGATAAAAAATACATTAAACTGATTATAACAGTTGATTTATTAATCATACATTTTTAAATATACCCTAAAAAAATTCAAAAGGAAAAATATCTAAACATAGTTATGTGATTAACAGCAATAAATATAGCCAGGAAATAAAGAGCCTATTAAAACAATGAAATATTAGGGACTAGAATGACATATATGTGGTCTTTAACTAGTAAA
This sequence comes from Equus przewalskii, assembly GCF_037783145.1. Classification (NCBI taxonomy): domain Eukaryota; kingdom Metazoa; phylum Chordata; class Mammalia; order Perissodactyla; family Equidae; genus Equus; species Equus przewalskii. Next base: position 17,771,028 of record NC_091858.1, on the reverse strand, counting down.
AAATTCTACCATAACAAGTGGAGAGACAAAATAGAAAGTAACATGTTTATACTAACTACCACTACATGAAAGCATATTTAAAGATAAATCATGAGGTCATGTAAATAGTCAAAAATGGTCTTTTTTAGAATTGTATTTTTTATTTTTTATTTCAAAGTGAAAACAGTTTTTTATTGTTATGGTTTTTTTTTTAAATTCATGAGTTGGCTTCATGACTTTTTCACTGTAAAATTGCTTAATTATAATACTTTCGTATCAAGAGCTAATATCATTAGAATTTTGACCACTTAAGGATCAAAATAGGAAGTCGTTTTAATAAGGAACACTCATAAAATGGGCTAAATGAGCATTCCAATTTTATTGCACCACTGCGTTAGCTTCTGTCACCATCTTTCTTGACCTTCTTCATATCCTTCTGTTGGATATTTATTCTTGTGTAAATGAACAGGGAGCAGATACAAAGAAGCGCAGCAGCTGTAAGAGCAGAGAAGAAAATCTATTTGCAGCTGTACACAGTCATCTGGCCTTACTCCCTTGAGGGCATGGATCCAGGCAAGATGGCCATTACCAGTGTAAACAAGTGTAGCAGATACCTATTATAATAATACTTTATATCACAAAAGAATCTGCACAGCTTTAGAAGCCATTGCATATAACTCTTCACTGTTAATAGCAACGCAGTATGCTACAGCTGAAAAAAACTTTTACTACAAGAACGTGGAAAAACAAAAATGCTATTCATAACTTGCAAAGTTAAAAGATTACTTTCTTAGCAAGTTCATTTGTGAGCCACACAAACTAATCAGTAATATCCGTGATGGTTAAATTATTAAAATCAAGAAAAACAAAACAGAATCCAACAGAAAACAAGCCAAGAACAGAGCTTTAAATGTAATTTAAAAGTATTCTGGGGCCTGCCCAGTGGCTCAGCAGAAGTGTGCATGTTCCGCTTCCGCAGCCCAGGGTTCGCCGGTTCAGATCCTGGGTGTGGACATGGCACCGCTTGGCAAGCCATGCTGTGGTAGGTGTCCCACATATAAAGTAGAGGAAGATGGGCACAGATGTCAGCTCAGTGCTGGTCCTCCTCGGCACAAAAAAAGAGGAGGATTGGCAGAAGTTAGCTCAGGGCTAATCTTCCTCAAAGCAAAAGTAAAAAACAAAACAAAAAAAACCCAAAACACAAAAAGTCTTCCACTACCTTTTCATCAGCCTAAATAGGATTTGGTCTACCAAATTACTTCCAAATGGCAGGGGCAAGTCAAGTTTTTTGAGCAGAATGAAAGATTTGCTTTGGCTATTTTGTATAAAGGTATACCATTAAAATCATCACAAACTCCTGCTAACTGAAATCTGCATTACTGGCAGAGACCCAAAGATTCTGGGTAACAAAATCTCCAAAAAAAACTTCTTACATGGGGCTTTATGTAGAAAACTTTGAGTAATATTAGAGACAATATTTTAACCTCACACCCACCCCCAGGATAGAATGAGATGTCCCTGCGATTGTTCCATTTACCCCTATAATATGAACATCATATTGAAATGCATTGTTTATTAAGAGTACAACAAAAAATGTAAAGTAACAAAGCAAGTAAAAATTAACGAATTCAGTACAAAATAGACCCTCCTGGGGGGTGGGGGGATCTACTTGAGGATAAAATCCAACCAAGGGATAAGGAACTCAGGAAAAGAGAAGCTATGGATAAAATCCAGCCAAGAAGTGAATCAAAATAAAGAACTCAGGAAATAAAAAAGCTATGGTAAAAGACTAAATGTTGAATACAGTGTTTAATTTATTAAATTCAATACATTTAAACGTAAAACTAAGAATAAATAACTCCAGAAATTATTGTTATAAACAGTCCGACCATGCTGGTTTGCCTAGGAGGCCCCAAAGAGTAGTTCCTGACCTGCACGTTCATTAACAGCATCCCCTTTCTCTCTCAAAAACATCCCAGCCTGGATAAGTTATGTCACTCAAGATTTAACACCACTTACATTATGTTCCATAATTAGACAAAGTAATTTATTAAATATTTAGAGCTGAGGAAGAGAATTTGGGAAGAAATGTAAGAGTACAAAACGTCCACATCTTCCACAGCACAGAGTCAATTAACATAGGCTTTAATTAAAACATGATGTTACTTAAAACAATAGTTACAGCTACCCACGTTGAAGGAAGGATACTTATGTCTACAACTTACTTTAAAATGTATTAAAAAAGGGGAACTGATGGATGATAGATAAGATAAACAAAGGTAAAATAAGCGCAATAAAATGTTCATTATAATCCCCAGGTGGTGGGTATTTGAGTATTTCAACTTTTCCGTATGTTTGAAAATATTAATAAAATGCTGGATGAAAATGAAATTTACCTAACAGTAATGGCAGTTGTTTTTGGGAGGTGAAAGTTTTTAGAGAATTTTTTTTGCTCTGATCTTTGAACATTCCTACTTTGCTTGTTGTTACAACGAATCATTTTACAAACGTGTCATTTTATAACTATAATGCTAGTTTTAAAAACAGCCACCTATTATCAGCTCCTCATTAGTTTCTACCATTAAATTATTAAAATAAAGCCCAAAACTATGTCTGATTCATCATGGTGTCCCCAGTGACCAGCTCAATGCCTGCCTCATGAATAAATACTTGTATACATAATTAAGTAATGGAATAATTTATTGGAAATGCAGAAATAGAATTAAAACAGCTCTCACGGCTGACATAGTCCTTGATCCAGCACCCATCCCCATCTACTTGTGGCAGGAGAATTAAAAACATCTGCTGTTATGACCAGAGACAGCAGCCCAAGGTGAAAGCTGAGCATTAAAACTTGGAAGTAATGTGTACATAAGGACCCATGTTTAGTGCTAATATTCATTTGGCAAAAATATTATAAAAACAGTTTTCTTCATTTAACATATAAATATAGTATACTATCTTACAAATACCACTATAGGGGCCAGCCCCGTGGCCGAGGGGTTAAGTTCGCGCGCTCCACTGCAGGCGGCCCACTGTTTCGTAGGTTCGAATCCTGGGTGCGGACATGGCACTGCTCATGGAACCACGCTGAGGCGCCATCCCACATGCCACAACTAAGAAGGACCCACAACTAAGAACATACAACTATGTACCGGGGGTCTCTGGGGAGAAAAAGGAAAAAAATAAAATCTTTAAAAAAAAAATACCACTATAAAATGGTAAGGCACACAATATGGATACGTAGTGGTACAACTTTTCAAGGTGACACTAATAATACATATAAAAATTTAATGTGTACCCTTTAATACAGCAATACTATTTCTAGGAATTTATCCTAAAGAAATAAGCAGACAAGACACACATGTTCATGTAAAGGGATATTCATTCCAGAACTGCTTATAATTGCAAATATTCAGAAATAATATGTGTGCCTATAAAAAGGAGATTGGTAAGATCATAATATGGTATGAAATAGAACACTATTATAGTCATTAACAAGATGACACAAACTAACTTAAAGAATATTCACAATTTACCTTTAAGTAATCCAAGAAGATTACTTATCAGAATACTGTAAAATACTATTTCATACTTTAAAAATATATGTGTGTGCCTATTCACTCAAGTTATTTTACATACATGCTCAATATTTGAAAGAATATATAGAAAACTGATAATGGTGTATTTCTAGAGGAGAAAATTACAGGGGTATGTTTATTTCTACTTTATAAATGTCTATGTTGTTTGAAATTTTTACCTTTATTACCTTGTAAACAATAGAACAACAGTTATTGCCACTTGGAAAGAGACAAAGGGATATCCAAAAGAGAGTAGCTAAGAAACAAGAAATTCTGATTCCTCTAGGGAGAAACGTTGGCACAGTCCGGTGTTGCATCAGTTACCGCGGGCCTCTCTGCTGTTCCCAGACCAATCTTCCTGTGTATTGATCGACTCCACTCTCTTGGAGGCTACGCTCCCTTCACTTCAATCTAATCCTTACTTTGGTCAGGTTGGGATTGGAGAAAATGAGGACATTTCATTATATTCTACTTTCACAGTTACGACTGCATTCACCCTTACTGACGAACACCTTAGTTCATTTCAGTAAAAATGAGCTAGAGTATGTATCAAAGTTCTTCTTCAATAACTAGGGTTTTATGTATCTCTTTACTAAGAAGCTGAAGAAAGCAATCCCAGATATTTCAAATCTAATTTAGTGAACCATTAGAGAGAAGAGATACAAGAAACCAAGATAAGCCCAACAAATAAAACCATTTTCCTGGGTCTAGTAAAATAGTTTTGAGCTTGTCTGGTGATAAACATGCCAGAAATGGACAAATTTAGGGGTATTAAGTTACTGCAGAGTAACACAGCCCTAACCACATAAACAGAGTTTCCATTCTGCTACCATAAACATCAAGCACAACCATGACTCAAAGGCTTACTTTTACGATCTAAATAGAAAAGCAAAAGGCAAATACATCCTTGCATGAATTACAAAAATCAATTACATAATTATGTCTTCAAGTAACCCATATGCACCCGGAGCAGATGACGAAGCTAATCCCCTTTGCAACTAACCTATGTCTGTACAACTTCTTTTGTTTTAACTCAGAAAAGTACAGAATAACAAAGCAAACACCTATAGACCCACTATCTACAAATGACAACTATCATTGAGGAAGGTTGGTTTGTTTCTTTGAGATTTTTCTTTAACATAAAGAATTAACGTATAACAGGTATACCTGAACTCTTTTATCCTATCTGATTCACCTCTCTCCCATTCAGGTGAAAGTACTATTTCTATCAAATTTGTCTTTATATCTATACAGATACACACACAAACAGATATATAAAATCACAAACAGTACACAATGTGGTTTTATATGATTTTAATTTGCATAATGTTCTCTTCCAATAGCATATTGAAACTAAGTCAAAATTTTGTTTTGGAAACCTATGCATGTTAACACATATAAGTATAATTCATTTATTTCCATTGCTGTAGAGCATCCACTCATATTAACATATCACCTTACATTTTCCTATTTCTCAACAATGGTCAAACAGGTTTTTCTCATTTACTTATTACTCATTTACTTACTTTTACTCTTATAAACAATGCTCCAACCATGAGCATTGTTCATGGATGAGAGACTCACTAAAAGGGTTCTTAAACTGGGTCTCCATAGCTTCCATGATTAGAATTCAGGGAAACCATGAACTTGGAAAGGGGAAAAAAGTCTTAATTTTCACAAATCTCCAAACAAAATTTAACATTTCAAATATAAATGGAGACAAGAAAATGCAATAGAATTAACAGTATCTATCACTTTGGAACCAATAGAAATCAGAGATATTTTCCTACTCCATTCTATTTGGTGCTGATAGCCCTAGATATTGTTTACACTCATCATCACTTTGAAATTGCAACAGTTATCAGATCAATCATTATATTGTTGTTATAAAGTGAATTCACAAAGAAATACATATTAGTGTCTCAAAGTTTTTAATATTTTGATAACCATATTTCAATATGGTTATCTTTCATATTTCTATATATTTTATTCTTTTAAAAATTACTCTGTAAAGAAGTACACAGGCTTCACCAGACTATCAAATTTGCCCTCACCACACAAAAAAGTCAGTAACCAATTGAAGATGTTGCCAAATTGCTTCTCTAAACTAATTACAGCAATTTACATTCCCACCAGCAATGTACAAGTTCTCATTTTCCCACATTCTTATCAACACTAGAACTACCAGACATTTTAAATTTTCTCCAGGCTGATGGGTAACAAATGGCATCTCAATCTTCTTGTAATTTTCATATCTCTGGTGAACAATATCATATGCATTTAATACGTTTACTAACCACTTTGGTTTCCTCTATGAACTGCCTGTTCAGATCATTTATCTATTTTGCAATTGAGTTGTCTTTCCTTGTTAATTTATAGTAGTTCATTAGCAATTAATTAGTAATGTATTAGTAATTAATATTAATCACTTGCATGAGTGGCAATGATCTTCTATCATCAAGGACTTGACATACAATTTTATTTATGGAGTTGTCATACAGACTTGCTTTTTAATGTTGTCAAATTCAATCTGTTCCTTTACAATCTATACTTCTTTGTGTCTTCTTTAAAGACCTTCTCTATTCTGATGTCATAAAATATTCTCCTAAACTAATATCATTAAAGTTTTATTTACACGTTTTTATTTTTGCTATCTTTATTTATGGTATGAGATAATCTAAATCCATTTTTCTATAGATCACTTCCATTGCCTTTTTTCATTGTATAAAACAAATACAATTAGGGGTTTTCTGGGAAGATGGCAGCATAAGAGGACTCTGAATTCATCTTCTCCCACAGACACAACAAATTTACAACTACCATTGGAACAACTATCCCCGAGAGAGAACCATAAACTGGATAAAAAGAACCCTCACAACAAGGGATGGTGCTGACTGAGGTAGAAGAAGCAGAAATACCTTTCTGGAAAGGAAAAAAGCCACATTCTAGCTGCAGCGATTCATGGCCAAGCACAATCTTAAGACATATAGGGGATCTGCCCCACCATCCAATGCCTGAAAAAATTGTGTGCTGCCACACATGAGGCCAGCCCCACTCAGCTGCACCTCTGAGAGAGCTGACAACAGCCTTGCAGGAGGAACGCCTACAGCAAATGTGAGTCCCTGAGGCCTAGCAACCAGCCATGCTGGGGGTCTATTCACTGAACAGAAAAACTGCAGCAGGAATGTGCTATTTGACCTTGCAGCCAACTGTGCTGGGGCTCCCCCCACCCACTAAAGTGACCACAGCAGCTGCACACAGCTGAGCCTTACAACCAGCCAGCCAGGGGGACAACCTAGCCTTCCTGTGCACCTGCAGTAAGAGCAACCCTGCAACAACAGGGCACACGTAGCCCACACAAGGGACACTCCTAGGAAGTGAGAGGGAGGAAAGCACGCTGCTGGGCCTCATAAGCCATCTCTTACGTGAGGTCACTTCTCAAAGATCGGGAAATGTGGCTGATCTAAGTAAAACATACATACAGGCACAGAGAAATAGACAAAATGAGAAGACAAAGGAATATGGTCCAAATAAGGGAACAGGACAAATCCTCAGAAAAAGGATTGCATAAAACAGAGATAAATAATCTACCTGATAAAGAGAAAAAACTAATAGTCATGAGGATGCTCAGTGATCTTTGGAGAAGAACAGATGAATACAGTGAGAACTTCAACAAAGCACTGGAAAATTTTAAAAAGCACCAAGCAGAGCTGAAGAATACAGTAATGGAAACGAAAAAATTACAAGAGGGACTCAGTAGCAGAGTAGATGATACAGAAGAAAGGATCAGTGAGTTGAACAAAAGACTAGAGGAAATGACCGAAGCTGAAGAGAAAAAAGAGAAAAGAATTAAAAAGAACGAGGACAGTCTAAGGGCACTCTGGGATACCATCAAGCACACTAACATCCATATTATAGGTGTTGAAGAAGAAGAGAGAGACAAAGGAGCAGAGAATCTATTCAAAGAAACAATGGCTGAAAACTTTCCTAACCTAAGGAAGGAAATAGATATCCAGATACAGGAAGCACAGAGAGCACTAAACAAGATGAACCCAAAGAGGCCCACACCAAGACACATTATAATTAAAACATCAACAATTAAAGAGAGAATCCTAAAAGCTGCAAGAGAAAGGCATTAAGTTACATACAAAGGAAACCACGTAAGGCTATCAGTTGATTTCACAGCAGAAACCTTACAGGCTAGAAGAGAGTTGCAGGATACATTTAAAGTGCTGAAAGGAGAAATCCTACAGCCAAGAATACTCTACCCAGCAAGGTTATCATTCAGAATGGAAGGAGAGATAAAGAGTTTCCCAGACAAGCAAAAACTAAAGGAGTTCATCACCAAGAAACCAGCCTTACAAGAAATGCTAAACGGATGTATTGAAGTGGAAAAGAAAATAGGAATAAGAAAATGATCAAAAAAATAATAAAGTCACTGGTAAAGTCAAATATACAGTAAAGGTAGCAGATTAACCACCTATGAAGATAATACGAAGGTCAAAAGACAAAAGTACTAAAAGTATCTATTTCCAAGATAAGAGGTTAATGGATACACACACAAACAGAAAGAGGTTACATATGCTATCAAAAACATAAAATGTGGGAAGAGGGGAGTAAAAGAGTAGAGCTTTTAGCAAGATGTCAAACTTAAGAGAGTATCAACTTAATATAGATTGCTATATACATAGGTTATTATATATGAATCTCATGGTAATCACAAACCAGAAATCTATAATAAATACACAAAAAATTAAGAGAAAGGAACCCAAACATAATAATAATAATAAAGCCATCAAACCACAAGGGAAGAGAGCAAGAGAAGAAGAAAGTAACAGAGAAAAACTACTAAAACATCCAGAAAAAAGGTAACAAAATGGCAACAATACATACTTATCAACAGCTACTTTAAATGCCAATGTTTCAATCAAAGATATAGGGTGGCTGATTGGATAAAAAAACAAGACCCATACATATGCTGCATACAAGAGACACACTTCGGACCTAAAGACACTCACCAACTGAAAAGGAAGGGATGAAAAAAGATACTCCACGAAAATGACAATTAAAAATAAGCTGGGGTAGCAATACTTATATCAGAAAAGACAGATTTTTAAAACCAAAACTGTAACAAGATACAAAAAAGGGTACTACACAATGATAAAGGGAACAATCCAACTAGAGGATATAACATTTGTAAATATCTATTAGGAGCACCTAAATATATAAAGCAATTATTAGCAGACATAAAAGGAGAAATAGACAATAACACAATAATAGTAGGGGACTTTAACACTCCACTTACACCAGTGTAAAGATCATCCAAACAGAAGATCACTAAGGAAACACTGGCCTTAAACGACACATTAGACCACACTGACTTAGTAGATATATACAGAACATTTCATCCAAAAACCACAAAAAACACATTTTTTTTTTAAAGCACATGGAACATTCTCCAGGATAGATCAAGTATAAGGCCACAAAACAAGTCTCAATAAATTTGAGAAGACTGAAATAATACCAAGCTTCTCTTCTGATCACAACAGTATGAAACTGGAAATCAACTACAGAAAGAAAACTTGAAAAGTCACAAATATGTAGAGATTAAACAAAATGCGACTGACCAATTATTGGGTCAATGAAAAAGTCAAAGGAGAAATCAAAAAATCCCTGGCAGAAAATGAAAATGAAAATATAACATGCCAAAATGTATGGGATACAGCAACAGCAGTTCTAAGAGGCAAGTTTATAGCAATACAGGCCTACCTAGCAAACAAGAAAAATCTCAAATAAACAATCTAACAGTCCACCTAAAGGAACTAGACAAAGAAGAACAAACAAACCCCAAAATGAGTAGGAGCAAGGAAATAATGAAAATTAGAGTGGAAATAAATGAAATAGAAAAACAACAGAAAAAATCAATGAAACTGAACTGGTTCTTTGAAAAGATGGACAAAATTGACAAACCTGCAGCTAGATTCACCAAGAAAAAAAGCGAGAAGTCTCAAATAAATAAAATCAGAAACAAAAGAGCAGAAATTACAACAGACACCGCAGAAATACAAAAGATAATAAGAGAATACTACAAAAAGCTATATGCCAACAAACTGTATGATCTAGAAAAAATGGGTAATGATTCTTAGAATCATACAACCTTCCAAAATTGAATCAAGAATAAATAGAGAATTTGAATAGACCAATCCCAGTAAGGAGATCAAAACAGTAATCAAAAATCTCCCCCAAAATAAAAGTCCAGGACCAGACAGCTTCCCTAGTGAATTCTACCAAACATTCAAAGAAGACTTAATATTCATCCTTCTCAAATTATTCGAAGAAATTGAAGAGGAAAAGATGCTCCCTAACTCATTCTATGAGGCCAATATTACCCTGATTCCAAGACCACACAAGAACAACACAAAAAGAGAAAATTACAGGTCAATATCACTGATGAACATAAATGTAAACATCCTCAACAAAATACTAGCAAATTGAATATAACAATACATTAAAAAGATCTTACACCATGATCAAGTAGGATTTATTCCAAGGATGGTTCAATATCCACAAATCAATCACATTAAAAAGAAGAATAAAAATCACATGCTCATCTCAGGAGATACAGATAAAGCATTTGACAAGATACAGCATCCATTTATGATAAAAACTCTAAATAAAATGGGCATTGAAGGAAACAACCTCAACACTATAAAGGCCATATATGACAAACCCACAGCTGATATCATTCTCAATGAAGAGAAACTGAAAGCTATCCCTCTAAGAATAGGATCCAGACAAAGATGCCCACTTCCACCACTCTTATTTAACATAGTATTGGAAGTCCTAGCCAGAGCAATCAGGTAAGTAAAAGAAACAAAAGGGATCCAAATTGGAAAGGAAGAAATGAAACTGTCACCATTTGCAGATGATATGATTTTATATATAGAAAACCCTAAAGAACCCACTAAAAAAACCTTTGGAAATAATAAATGAATGCAGTGAAGTTGCAGGATACAAAACCAACATACAAAAATCAGTTGCATTTCTAGACACTAGCAACAAAGTACTAGAAAGAGAATTTAAGAATGCAATCCCATTTAAAACTGAAACAAAAAGAATAAAATACCTAGGAAGAAATTTAACCAAAGAGGTGAAACACGTATATACTGAAAACTATAAAACAATGTTGAAAGAAACTGAAGACACAAAGAAATGGAAAGATATTCCATGCTCTTGGATTGGAAGAACTAACATAGTTAAAATGTTCATACTTCCTAGAACACTCTACAGATTCAATGCAAGCCCCATCAGAGTTATAACACTTTTCACAGAAATAGAGCAAAGAATCCTAAAATTTATATGGAACAACAAAAGACCCTGAATACCCAAAGCAATCCTGTCAAAAAAAGAACAAAGCTGGAGGGATCACACTCCCTGATTTCAAAATATACTACACAAAGCTATAGTAATCAAAACAGAACTGGCACCAAAACAGATACACAGAGGCCAGTCTGGTGGCCTAGTGGTTAAGTTTGCATGCTCTGCTACAGCAGCCCAGGGTTCACGGGACCGGATCCTGGCAAGAACCTATACACCATTCGTCAAGCCATATTATGGTGGCATCCCATTCACAAAATAGAGGAAGACTGCACAGATCTTAGCTCAGGGACTATCTCCCTCAAACAAAAAGAGGAAGACTGGCAACAGATGTTAGCTCAAGGCCACTCTTCCTCACCAAAAGACAAAGAAACAAAACCAAACAAAAAAAACAAAGACACACAGATCAATGGAACAGAATCAAGAGTCCAGAAATAAACCCACACACCTATGGACAGCTAATTTTCAGCAAGGGAGCCAAAAACACACAATAGAGAAAGGAAAGTCCATTCAATAAATGGTGCTGGGAAAACTGAACAGCCACAAGGAAAAGAATGAAAGTAGACCATTATCTTACACCACACACAAAAATTAACTCAAAATGGATTAAAGACTTGAATGTAAGACCTGAAACCATGAAACTTCTAGAAGAAAACACATGCAGTATGCTCTTCAACGTTGGTCTTAGCAGCATATTTTCAAGTACCATGTCTGATGAGGCAAGGGAAACAACAGAAAAAAATAAACAAATGAGACTACAACAAATTAAAATCTTCTGCACAGCAAAGGAAACCATCAACAAAACAAAAAGACAACCTAACAACTGGGAGAAGATATTTGCAAACCATATATCTAATAACGGGTTAATATCCAAAATATATAAAGAACTTATACATCTCAACAATAAAAAAAAAAAAGACCCAATTTAAATGGGCTGAACAGTCATTTTTCCAAAGAAGATATACAGATGGCCAACAGGCATGTGAAAAGATGTTCAACGTCACTAATTATTAGGGAAATACAAATCAAACTACAATGAGATATTACCTCACACCCGTCAGAATGGCTATAATTAACAAGACAAGAAATAACAGGTATTGGAAATGATGTGGAGAGAAAGGAACTCTCATACACTGCTGGTGGGAATGCAAACTGGTGCAGCCACTATAGAAAATCGTATGGAGATTCCTCAAAAAATTAAGAATAGAACTACCATACAATTCAGCTATTTCACTGCTGAGTATTTATCCAAAGAAGAAAATACAAATGTGTAAAGATATACGCACCTCTACATTCACTGCAGCATCATTCACAATAGCCAAGACTTGGAACCAACCTAAGTGCCCCTCAAGAGATGAATGGATAAAGAAGATGTGGTATGTATACACAATGGAATACTACTCAGCTATAAAAAAAGATGAAATCTTATCATTTGTAACAACATGGATGAACCTTGAGGGTATTATGCTAAGTGAAATAAGTCAGAGAAAGTCAAATACCGTATGATCTCACTCATAAATAGAAGACAAAAACAACAACAGCAACAAACAAACACAGAGATACAGAGCTTGAATTGATGGTCACCAGAGGGGAAGGAGGAGGGAGGAGGGCAAAGGGGTGACTGGGCACATGTGTGCGGTGACGGATGGTAATTAGTCTCTGGGTGGTGAGCATGATGCAGCCCATACAGAGATTGAAATCTAATGATGTGCACCTAAAATGTATATAATGTTATAAACAAATGTTGCCTCAATAAAAAGAGGAAATGAAAAAATATATATATTTCTATAAATACTGACAAGTACTTTCATACTAGATATGCAGTAAATAAATGAATATTCACAAGTGAATAAATAAACATAAAAAGAACAAATACAATTAAAAACAATAACAAGTATCAACAATAACAACAGCTAACATAGGCTGAACTCATACTATATTCTAGGCACCGTATTAATGGATATTATGTGCCTGTGTGTGCGCTTACAAAGATTGGGGAATCGGCACAAGATCACGAAAACAGCTACTTGTACTGTCTGGCTGCAAACTCGATGCTACTGATCGCAAACCACTGCATTACCTCCTGCTCCCGCTCTGAGAAACTGCCTCTAAATACACTCAGCAGTACTTCCAAGAGATGCGTGTGAAACATGAAGATGGAAAAGATACAATCCATCTGACAAACTGGAGAAATAAGACCTATTAAACACTTTTCATCATATCTGCATTAAAATTCACTTAAAGGAGGTTTTTTCCAGAGAAATCAAATTTTAGCATATATTCAACAGAATCCACAGGAAATAAGTAGTTCTGTGTGAATAGCAGGCAATAAAGCACAACAGATTTGCTATTAAATGAAGCTGCATATAATACAAATTGTAAGGTAAAAATAAACACTGGTACTGCACTTCAGTTAATTCTGGAAACTAAAACACTAACCACAATATCATTTGAATAAATTCTTACATAGTATATGCAGCCAAAACAAATACATTCATAAAAACTCGTACAAAACAAGCCACAAAATGCAGTAAATTCCTATAAGATTATAGGTAGTCACAGAGTATATGGAAAAACAAACATTTCAGAGGGAAAAACTGGCCCAAAGAACACAGCAATAAATTGAAAGAATTCTAACATTATCTTCACAAATGTAGTAAAAGTCAATGTTTCAGTTAGTGTAATGTGTATCACGATTGAAAAAAGTATATAAATGAATTCTAATATAAATTCATATTTGAATGACTGCTGTAGCCAAAAAAGTAGTAGCAGAAATAGAAAATATATAGCATGCGTTTTTATCCTCAAATCTAGAAAAATCATCCTTCCCAGGGTCCCAAAAGCCATCATTCCTTCAGAAATTCAGGCAATCTCTTAATCAGTAGCATTTACTACATTAGAATCATCTGGATAGTAATAAATTCAAATAAAAAGTATCAAATTTATATCTAAATTGTTACAGAAGTAACCCAAGTTCTAGCTCTAACTAGCTGTATGGCCTGTGGTTTATTTTTTTAAAAAGCAAAAAATTCTCTACAGGGACTGGCGCAGTGGCGTAGTGGTTAAGTTAGCACACTCTGCTTTGTCAGCCCAGGGTTCATGGGTTTGGATCCCAGGCATGGACCTACACACCACTCATCAAGCCACACTGTGGCAGTGACCCACATACAAAATAGAGGAAGAGTCACACAGAGGTTGGCTCAGAGCCAATCTTCTGCACACACACGCACACAAAATTCTCCATAGAACAGGACCTCAGCTTGTTCTAAAGTTTTGGGTTGCCACCACTAGGTGGGAGTATCACTGCCATGGTCTTTCTTGCTCAGTGGACTAGCCCCTCTCCCCGCATCCCTTCAATCTGCAAACTTCTTGCTTCAAGCACTTCCACCTCCCATCCCTACGATGAGTGCACACTGGTCACAGAACAGTTTGGGGAAACTTTTTTGGGGGAAGGGGGAGTAATGCATTATATATACTGATACATACAAATATAAAGTTGACAACTATAATTAATGAACAAATACGTATACTGCTTATGAAAATAATAGACCTCTGAAATAGGTGAAAAGACCTCATCCTTATAAGAATCTTTTGGTTAATAAAGGCACTTTAGGCTTGCTACCCATGGATACTGTGAGGACAATCCACTGATGACCTTTTACAAAGTTAACTCATATTTTAGAGTTCTGTAGTGTTATAGACTTGTGGTTTTAATTACTTCTGATTTCAGTGAAACTGTGGTTTTTCCTACTGAAATGGGAAAAAACATATTTCCAATAAACATATGAAGTATTCAACACAGTAGCTGCTCACATAAGCTCTCAATATGTATAATTACTAAGCAATTCAGACTAGTCATTTCTATTGTTACAAAGCAATTTCACATTGATATTCCATTTAACCAATCTACCAGAGACAAAATTATTTTATTAGCAAGATCAACAATGCTAACAAACACAAAAAAGTTCAGAATTTATAGCGGGTAGCTGAACTTTACTCATTGACAGGGTTCGAGAAGAAAGCGGTTTCGGTTCTTAACTTACATGGCGAAACAATCTCTCACACCTCACATGGCATGACCACTGGTGGGCCACTTCCTCAAATATTCATGAATGTTTACCCCTCTCCCCCATGCCCCATCCAATTCATTTTAATCTGGACCCCAGAGAGACAAAATAAACAAAGACAAAAATATCTTGGGGCCAGTCCTGTAGCCAAGTGGTTAAAGTTCCACGTGCTCTGCTTTGGTGGGCCAGGTTCGCGGGTTCGGATCCTGGATGTGGACCTACTCCCCTCATCAGCCGTGCAGTGAAGGCATCCCATGTACAAAGCAGAGGAAGACTAGTGCAGATGTTAGCTCACGGCTGATCTTTCTTAAGCAAAAAAATAAAGAGGAAGACTGGCAACGGGTGTTAGCTCAGGGAGACTCTTCCTCACAAAAAAAATACATAGAAATAAATAAAATTTAAAAATATAAAAATATCTTCTATCTGCTTAACAAACTTAAAGGTCACAATAATGATAAAACTTGACCAAGGAAAAAAAATTTATACACAAAACAAACTATAAAAATCATAACCCATCTCTAATTCTCCTTAAAGTTAATTAACGTCCTTTTTACATCCTCGGAGCCTACTTAAATCCTAATCAAACCTGCTTATCCTTAAATACAAGCATTCTTGGTATTTTTTTTCTACTTTAATCACTGACATTTTTCTTAATTACAATTCCTACAGCAATATTATTTTCTTTTACTTTCAATGCAAATGTCAGTATTTCCCCCATTGCGAGTTAAATGTTCTTCTGTGGACTAACTATAATTTTCCAATAGAAAATATATTTAGACAATAAATTAGAATTTTCTAAGTCAAATGAATGCTTACAAAATGATTTTTACAACAAAAGCACTTGCAGCATGTACATATCCTACACAATTATATGAAATCTTGTCCCACCATACTAAAATTATATATCTTTAATAGGAAAGTTATAATACAAAATGGAAAATACTGATCACTTCATCAGGATGAAAAGATGTCCTAAATCATACAGCATAGACTAAATACCAAATCAATAGTAAAATCTGAAATTATATTTGTACATTGGTTAAATAAAGAGTATTTTACTTCAAATTAACTGACCTCAAAAAACTTACTGAAAACCTATTTTAATGTATAGAAATGAAAGAGGGAAAAAACCTACTTCACTATTTCTACTTACAGCCCAACATGCAATGGAACAAAAGATAACACATTAGGTTTTTGGGGGTTGTTTTTGCTGAGGAAGATTTGCCCTGAGCTAACATTTGTTGCCAATCTTTCCCTTTCTGCTTGAGGAAGATTCACCCTGAGCTAAAATCCATGCCCGTCTTCCTCTATTTTGTATGTAGGTCGCTGCCACAGCATGGCCACTGATGAGTACTCTAAGTCCACGCCCATGAACCGAACCTGGCCCGGCGAAGTGGAGCACGCCAAACTTAACCACTAGGCCACAGGGCTGGCCCCTATAACATGTTAGTTTTGACTATAAAATAAAGCAAAACTTATAACAAAATAATACATCTCTTGATTAGAATAAACTTAAAGTCCATCTAACTCAAGCAAAATTTCAGTAAAAGGGGAGTATGTATGAACAAGAAAAGTCAGAAGAAAAACTTTTAATGTATTAATTAATAAACATTTGGGTGGAATGTTGGGGGAGGTGAGATTCTAGATTATAATGAGAGGAATTACATAAAATCCCAATTTATATTACGCTCTTTGAATCCCCCCTTCAACCAGAAACTCTGAAGTTTAGAAATAGCTAGATGTTCATAGCAATTATTTATCTTAAACCTCGAAAGAACACCCTCACATGAAAAGCACTTTGAAACTATCAATGATGGGCCACAGAATAACTGTGTTTTATGTGTGTGTACATTGATAAAAGCTGATCAATAAACATTTGCTATATACTGTTATCTAAAAACAAGGCACAGTATCAACTACAGAGTTTTTCCTCTTATTACCAAATTAGAATTCCAATTGCTTTAAAAATCTAAGTCATACTTATTTCTGACAAGTGATAAAGGAAGGAATGGTTACAGGACAAGAACTTAAAATTCAGGCACACGTTTTCAGTGCATGTCCTTAATTCTGATGTCAGACATCTGGTCATCATTTTCCAAGAACACATTCGTGAAGATTTTTCTAACTAGTGTCAGTATAATTGTCAATGTATATTTAGCTTATTATATATAGCAAATGTTCTAGTCTTATAAAACTAGTACTTTAGATGTTCGGTTGTTAGTATTTCATAGAGTTGATCATTTCAAAAATGATTTGCAAAGAATTTCATTTAATTCAAAGTTCACTGTGCTGAAGAAAATAAAGAAAAAGAAAGAAGAAAAGAAACACATGAATTCACTCAATACATTACCTAGCATATTGACAAGCTCAAACTAGCAACTAATATTTCAGGGACCCAGCACCTAATGGGCCCAAGAACTGCACAACATTTACCTTCAAAAGAGCAGTTTCCCAGGTTACACTCAGAAAAACCAGAGGATCCTGGTTCAGAGCCCCTAGGCCCAAAGGGCCACACTGGGCCTTCTAAACCAGTGAAGATGACTCCTGGGTTGGTCTGAGAGAGACTTAAACCACCACTAAAATCTGCAGCAAATCTCTATTATGAAGTTAGCTCCTCTTCACACCTTCATGATTCTGACCTTGAGCAAGCTGCTACCTCATCTCCGAATTTCACTTTTCATCGTATTTCTAACCTCTTCCCACCATGCTACCCTGTTGATATCCTCAGGCAACAATTCTGACCTCTGCTGAACTGATCCAGTTTCTCCTAGCCTTCCACAACTAATTATGCACTTTCACCCACTACTTGACCAAGTTTAAATTGGCCCATCTACCCCGTCACCTACTGCACAGCCCCCATCACAATCTGTAGGCCACTTAAAAAATATCCTCTATCATTTTAAGTGATACTTGAGTATAACTAGAAAACATTTATTTCGTGAAATACTCAGGGAAGGGAGGAAAAAAGTTATGAATAATAAAGCTATACTCAATCCCAAGCAAAAAACTATATCCACTCATCTAAAGTAAATTCTCCCAAAGCCCATACCATATATCTCACTTTCAGAACCTCTTTACAAGTCAATGAAATATGGGATTTTTACAGGGAAAATGTAACTGTAATTGATAAATAGGGACATTAGCATAACAGTTTATAAAAACTAAGGCAACAACTTATAAACAGTATATCCCATAATTAGCCTACAACTACTATCATAAGGCATAGTAACTAAAGTTCCAAATAATTTTTTAGCAAAACACTCCTTAAAACATGGTTTATTCTATTATTCCTTCTGTGAGCAATTATGCAAATAAAACCAACTTTAAAAAAGACACCCATTTGGGGCTGGCCCCGTGGCCGAGTGGTTAAGTTCGCGCACTCCGCTGCAGGCGGCCCAGTGTTTCGTTGGTTCGAATCCTGGGCGCGGACATGGCACTGCTCATCAGACCACGCTGAGGCAGCGTCCCACATGCCACAACTAGAAGAACCCACAACGAAGAATACACAACTATGTACCGGGGGGCTTTGGGGAGAAAAAGGAAAAAATAAAATAATAAAAAAAAAAAAAGACACCCATTTCAGAAACTTCATCTCATTATTACAGATAGATTATATGCTCCCAGTTGGAGCATGTGACGGTAAAATGTAAAAGAATACTTAGGTTTTTAAATGCCTCTTGTGAACTCACTCTAAGAAAATAAATGCTATATCAGTTTAGGTGAGAGATCAGACCACAGCTAAACTAAGTCTAGGGAATACTGGCTATCATCTTGGAACTATTTTACACAAAGCCGTAATTCTAAAGACCTGGAGACATATGTTAAAGATATACCTTTGGAACTTCTTCTTCTTTGGAATTGGTCAAATTACAGTCATTCGCTAAAGTCGCTAACTCCCTATAGCGTACCTGGAACTGATTAAGACTGTCATTTTAATTCTGAGAGCAAAGACAGCGAAAGTACAATTTGTAAGGCTAAAAGAATTTCAGTCTACTTTGATTTCCATACAAGACCCTGACTTACTGAATTTTTCAGACAACTTCAGAGAAATATAAAGCTAAATGATTGCCATGCTGTACTGCACTAGGGTTAAAAATGACTAACTCCCTTATCCAGTGAAACAAAATAACTTTTCAACATTATTTAATTTTTAAATGTTAAAAGTAAGGACATAATCATCTCCTAGCCATACCCACCAAAATAACGGTTCATACTATTGTGAAATGTTTGCAAGAGAAGGCTTTAAATTTCTGATCCAACTACCTAATTTTGCAGGTGAGGAATTCTGGAGAATGGCAGAGAAGAAAAGTGCCTTCCTAGAGTCTTACAGCCAGTTCATGGCAAGGCCATCTTCCAAGCTCAGGCTTCTTATACAAAGTCCAAGATCCTCTGCTGCCTCGGTCACTGCCACCATCAAATAAACTCTTCTTGAGATAAAACCAAACTTTATTTAAAATATGTAATTCCAGTTTGCTTGGAATACATGTGCAATCATTCAAAGAGGGCAAAATTCACTACTCATTTTAATTTGATATCAGGATGATTAAACATTTCATTAATAACAGTGGGGGGAAAATCTCAAACCTCTTCATTTGATGGTAATAAATAAGATACATCTTCACAGAGGAGAAATCAATAGAATAACCTAAAAATACTGTAGAAGTGGTGGGAGTGTAACTTTCCATACCCCTAGACACATGCGAATCAGTCACATGTAGTCAAGGAGGAGAGGTCCACAGAAGAGTGAGTGTGGGAATGTTTCCACTGTCAGCACCACCATAACAGCTGAAGAAACAAAATACTAAAATCTAAAGAAAACAAAGATGTGAAAAATAACACAGCAAAACTCTACTATTAGGGTGAAGAAAAACTAATAAAAATAGAGAGAAAGTATTAACCAGAAGGTAGCTCTTTTTCTATCCCACCTAGTAGACATAAATACATATACCAACTTAGTTCTCAAGATTTAGAGAAATAAACTTAAATTTAGGACCTGATTATATATAATAAACTATTTTTGGGAAAACGAAAACAAAATACAGGATGACTAATTTTAAAATTCAAATATCCATAAATGTCATCTATCATCTATTTTATTACAATAGAGTAACGTGTGACCGCCTAAACACTAAGCCGGGGGCCTTGAACAGAACATTAGCAGACCTGGGTCTACCTCAAACGTGAGGTGAAATCTGTGCCACTGCAAGAGCAAGTTTACCTTAAGGAAAGCTGAAGTTTCTTAGTTCTTTCCTATTCTTACCGGTGACAGTGAGATTTTACACTCATCTGCTCCTATATAGAAGTAGTTTTTTTCCCCAACTTTTCCAAAAGAGGTTGTAGAATCAGAAGACTTCACATCATGTCTTGGCTCAACCATGAACTAACAGTGGGACACTGTCTATATTACTTAAGTTCTCTAAGGCTGTTTGCTCATTTGTAAGATGATGATGATGATGACAAGTGATCTACCAAGAAGATCAATTTACCAAAATCAATCCACATCTTAATATTATCCTCTACGTTCTAAAGCACTGCTTCAAAAACTTTAATGTACATATGGATCACGGCAGGATCTCATTAAAATGCACATTCTGAAAACCTCTGAAATGTGAGTCTAAAAATGTTTGAAATGTGAGACTAAGATGATGCAGTTAAAGTCACAGGTGGAGCTGATGCTGCTAATCCATGACCCACAATAGCAGTGGTCAAAATGCTAGCAATTTCAGAACAATTACCTGGGGGGAAAAAGTTTTAATTCTAAGGCAAAAAATTAGGATCTGTGTTAATTTGAAAATAATGAAATCAAATGATTATAATTTTAAAAAACTCAAACACTTAATGAATTTAGAACATTTAAAAAGTAATGGTATAAAATAGCATTTGCACATAATTATGCCATGAATCCATTAACTTATACCATCTTTGGTAATGCAGCTCAAGTCAGGGACTAAGTTATCTAAGCGTCAATTCTATTAAAGGCCAAGGGCAAAACAGCCTCTACAACCCTACTCACTTATTCTATTCAAGTACTTAAAACCCTACTTTGAGAAATCCTCCTTTTAGAATGTTTCTGGGTAGCAGAGGGAAACAAGATTTAATAAGAGCTATTCAAAAAACATGGCGGTGTCACTTAAGTGTGAATGGTGGATCCTTTTTTTTAAATATAAAAGAAAGAAATAGTAACAAAACTGTATGTTATAACAACACATTAAATGGAAAAGGTACGTTTCTGGAAAGCTAACATATCCAGAAAAAAAGTCTTTTTAAAAATAAACTCAAGATCAGGATAGATACAGAAAAAGCAGTGAAAAGAATAAAGTCTATATGCATTTTCATTAGCTTCAATTTTGTGCCGTATTTAGCAGTAAATCAATGATTAAGTAGTTAAAATCTGAAAACACAGCCAGTTGATTATCACCAAATTTTTGGTAAATAATTGTTTCAGCACAAGATGAAACACAGCTGTTATAACGGAATAAGTTAGGCCTAAGGGAGTCTAGAAACTTGCTATTAATAAAAGCAGTGGTTTCCAAAGTGTAATCCCCCAACCAGCAGTAGTTCTCAATCCTGAGCATGCTTCAGAGTCACTACAGGGCCTATTTCATTTTAATTAAGGGTCTGAAAGTCAGTGGGTCACTATAGCTGAAGAATGTTCATTCTAACAAGCGCCTGGCAATGCTGCAAGCTGCTGGTCTAAGGACTACGCTGAGAATCGCTATATTAAACTGATGTTGGCACCAATTACACAGCTACGGATTCTATCCCCCAGCTGCTGTCCACGTCGGCCCAGGCTCCACAGCAGTAGACGTGTTTGGCCTTGAATGATATATAAGATTTGGCGCCCAGATGACTTGCTTCCTACTTCACAGAGAAAAGTGAAGACATGATGCATAAGCTTCTTCAACTTCTCGCCCCAAATTATCTGCATCTACACTAATTACCTCTAGTCCTCCTGATCCAGAGGTGTCTGTCCTGCATGGGTCTGAGGTAATAACCCCTTTACTTGTGTTCCAAGAACCTAATCATTCCAAGACCTTGATTAACCATTTAGCCCAGGACCTTGATCAATTATTTAGCCCTCTGCCTCTTCACTCTCATATCTTCAGCTTATTTATTGGCTCTTTCTCATGTTCTTCCTATAGACAGGTTCTAGTGTCTCCCATTAAAAAAAAACAAAAAAAAAAAACAAGGGGCCGGCCTGGTGGTATAGTGGTTAAGTTTACACGCTCCACTTAGGTGGTCTGGGGTTCACAGATTCAAATCCAGGGCGTGGACCTAGCACCGCTCATCAAACCACACTGTGGCAGCATTCCACATAAAATAGAGGAAGACTGGCAACAGATGTTAGCTCAGAGCCAATCTTCCTCACAAAAAAAAAAGAAAAACAACTCCTCCTTTGAATTCATACTTACTTCTAGTTAACTGTGTACTTCTCCACCCCCCTGCTCTTCAAAAGGTAATCTCTCCGTTTGTTTTTACCTTGAATTCACTCCTTAACCCACAACATTCAATCCTCCATATTTACCACTCAAACTGTTCTTGACAAACTAAAAATGAACTAGCAAATCTGCTGGACACTTTTCTGGCTTTATCTTATTTGAACATAGTATTTGACACCATTACTCATTCCCTCCTTAAAATGTTTCCCTACTTTCTGGACGTCACACTCCCCCAGCTCTCCTCACACCTCCCTCAGTACTTCTGGTCAGCCTTCTTCACCGGTTTTCTTAAGAATTCTGCTTTCTCTGACATCTGCCCTCTTCACTCTATACGAATTCTCTGGATGACCTCATCTACATTCATGGCTTTAACTATCAGCTCACACATCTGTAACACCTATTATGGATCCCAAGTCTACACCTCTCTCCTGAACCTTAAACGAAATTGCCAAGGACCCCAAATGCCAAGCATCTAAAGTTGAACTCATGTACACCCTAAAAGAGTTCCCACACCTGTATTCCTGAAGCCAGTGAATCCATCAGCTGCCTAAACCAGAAAGGGAGAATCCATTCTACAGCCCCCATTCTAAGGACTCCTTCAGCCCTTACACCCTAATAGCCCTTCCACCTCCTAAAATGTTTGACTCTATCCCCTTCTCTCCATTCCTTTCACCCTAACACCAGCATCCTTTCATTATCTCTTCCAAACTAGTACTTTCAAAGCCTTGACTGGCCTTTATTCTCTGAGTCTGTATTTAAGGGAGCAGCAACCTCCAATCCCCTCTAAACTCCTGTGTGTTATCTTTCTAAATGCAGATATGCAGTGTCTTATATTTCTGTATATTATCCTTCAACGTCTCCACATCTCCCACATGATAAATTGCAAATGCTTTGAATAGCATTTCAGACCCTTCATGCTTGGTTTGCATTTATACCTGTCCAGCCTCACCTCATGTTAATCCCAACAGAACCCTGCACTTGCTAAAGGCCCCACTACTGGAAATTCCCTGAACTCAGTACACTTTCAGATTGTTGGACCTTTGTGAATCCTCTTCTCACCACATGGGATTCTCCACTCACCTCCCTTCACCACCACACACCCACACCCACACCCACACAAACAAGCTCCATATCCAACCCACAGCCTTTATCAACATGTCTAACTTTTCCTATTAATCAAGTCGAAATTCAGTGAATTACCTAACTCTGAAGCCTTTCCAGTTCTTACCATGAAGAGATATGGACTCATTCTTACCAGGTCATAAAGTGAATCTACCTAGCACTTATCACATTACATTTGTTAGTTTTTATAATGCCTCCCTCATGAAAGAGAGTCTGTGAATGGAATGTAACTTCTTCCCCTTTAAACTCCCTCGAAACCTGTAAATGCCTTTAAGAGTGTTAGCAAACATTTAATGATCAATAAATAAATTAGTCAAAACAAATAAAAGAATTATAAGACAATTCGTATATGTAAGTGGAATCTTTTCCAACTTGCACAATATAATACAAAAAGAAAGAAACCAAACACTCCTCTCCTCCTTGATCAGTTTGCCTTCAAGTCAATGCTTTGCTGAGAGTAACAATTTTACAACTACTCACTGACACATCAATACACTTGTCCTCTATCTAGTTACTCAAAACTATAATAATATGTATACGAAGTTCACAATTCAGAATATGTTAAAGAAATATTAAATACATTATATTAAGATAAATTAAGCATCTAAATAGTTTTAATTCCCACAAAAATATTAAACAGTTAAGCCACTGTGTTTGATCACACTTTCCACAAGTTGAGGGGTTTTTATTTGTTTGTTTGTTTCAGGAGGAAGACTGGTCCTGAGCTAACAGCTGTGCCAATCTTCCTCTATTTTGTATGTGGGACACTGCCACAGTGTAGCTTGATGACCAGTGTGTAGGTCCGCACCCATGATCTGAACCCACGAAACCCAAGCCACCAAAGCAGAGTGCACTAACTTAACCACTACACCACCAGGCCGGCCCCCATAAGTAGCTGTTTTTAACAACCTTTGCTTGCAAAATACTGCCCCATTAGTAGAGAAAACAATCTAGTTAGACCATCTGTCTTGAGATTTGATTCAGCACATCTGCTTACTAAGATGATATTCCCCTCCCTTCTCTTTCCTGATTTTTCCTTCCTAAAACTGTATCCTCATTTAAGAGAAGTCTCTTCTCAAATAAGAGTGGGTTTTTTTGGTTTAGAATATATAAATGATTCATGCTTCTTATAATGCACCCTCTTAAGAGCTGTCCAAGAAAGATAATCCAAAAAAATTCCATTTTTGTTTAAATCCCTTACCATCTCCTTCATTAAAGAATATAACTGGCATTGGAGTAGATGTAATTTAATTAAACCTCCCACATAACGCGGCATGTACAACATCCTGACAGCTGATCACCAAAGGTGAACACTTCTGGTAAAAATTAGCTTGCTATCTCACCAGGTGGCCAACTTCATTTCAGAACAGTGATAATATTTCAAAATGCTTCCTTATAAGTGCCTATATTTACCCATGTAATATCCATCCACTGGACCTAAAAAGAATAAGTCTTAACCCTAGAAGATATATTTTAAAAAATTCAAAGGGAACAACTATAAGCCTTTATCTTTCTAAAATAAACTTGCCAAGTTACTTCCAATATTCCTCCACGTAACATGGCTTTCACTCTTGACCACCACAGCTCTAGCTTTCAAATCTAACATGAGTTTTATTTGCTCTTCGTTCTATTACACAGTGACTGTGAACTTATTTAAACAAAAACACAACTTAGAAGAGAATCCAAAATAGTACTGAATTCTATAATTATTGTGATTAAATACTAAATGTTTAATGAACCACAATTAGTAGGAAAATCAGAGCACTAAATTTATACTTGTAAAGTGCGTAAAACAGTGTCTGTCACATACTACATAAGTACTACATAGCTGTTTGACAAATAAATAAAATAAACCAATCCACTGCTCATTATCTTTATAGTGATAAAGAACAATATCTGAAACGTGTGTGTATAAGCAAATGTTAATAATTGTTAACCTATTTAATATTGAATTTTTTAAAACATTTTTACTTTCTTAAATTATCAAATTGCTAAAAGTTGAAGTTTAAAAACCTGACAAAAATTATACAGCACTATTCCCAATCAACAATTACAACCCAAATTAGGATCAAAAAATCATTAGAATCAAGAGATGCTACAGAGAAATTCTAAAGCATTTTCTAGAAAAAAATTTGCCTCTTCAGCTTCCCAGGATGGAATGGAATGTACAGCAGGTCAGAGGAAAAGGAAAACCACATCAGCAGTGACACCTCCTCCTATCAAAATGTTCATTCCTATTAACCTATTCACTTGACATTACTTAATGCTTCCTGGCTAATTAAAGTCAGAATACACATTTCAGAGATGTGAGGAAGCATAGCCTACGATGTGTCCTAATACAGTATTACTGTCAGGTTTTGTTTCCTTCATAATTCTTTGCAATTGGTGTTTACAATAATCTATTTTTGAGGGAGGGGCATAATTTTTGAAAATTTTATTTTATTATAGTAAGAACATTTAATATGAGATCTAAACTACCCTCTGGAAAAAATTAAGTGTACAAAACGTTATTGTTGACTATAGACACAATGTTGCACAGCAGATCTCCAGAGCGTATTCATCTTCTGCTGAAACTTTACGCCCATTGATCAGTAACTCCCCACAAAGCCCAGCAACTACCATTTCACTCTTCCATTCTATGAATGTGACTATTTTAGATGCCTCACAGAAATGGGATCATGCACTATTTGTCTTCCAGTGACCGGCATTTCACTTATCATAACGTCCTCCAGGTTCATCCATGTTGTCACATATTCCTTCTCTTTTAAGGCTGAATGCATATACCAAATTTTCTTTATCCATTCATATGCTGACAGACATTTAGGCTGTTTCTAAATCTTGGCTATGGGACTAATGCTGCAACAAACATGGGGGTACAGATATCTCTTCGAGATTCTGATTTCAATTGTTTTGGATAACTACCCAAAAGTGAGATTGCTGGATCATATGGTAGTCATATCTAATTTTTTGAGGAATCTCCATACTCTTTTCCAGTGGCTGCACCATTTTACATTTCCTGCAACAGTATGCATTTCTATACTGTTGACCATTTGAAAAGGAAATTAGGAAAACAATCCCATTTACAATAGCACCAAAAAAACAATATTTATGAATAAATTTAACTAAGGAGGTGAAAGACATATAAAAAAATTACAAAACACTGAAGAAAGAAATTAAAGACAAACAAATGAAAAGACATCTCATGTTCATGGATTAGAAGAGTGTTAAAATGTCCATACCACAGAAAGTGATCCACGGATTCAATACAATGCTTATCAAAATTCCAGTGGCATTTTTTTTTTAATTCTCAAAGAAATTTTTTTTCCCAAAGACTGGCACCTGAGCTAACATCTGTTTTCCAATCTTCTTCATTTTTTTTCCTTCTTATTCTTCTTCCCAAAGCCCCCCAGTACATAGTTGTAGATTCCAGTTGCAGATCCTTCTAGTTGTAGCATGTGGGTTGCCACCTCAGCATGGCTTGATGAGCGGCACTGTGTCCGCGCCCAGGATCTGAACCAGTGAAACCCTGGGCCACTGATGCTGAGAGCGCAAACTTAACCACTCAGCCACGGGGCTGGGCTCCAGTGGCATTTTTTATAGAAACAGAAAAAAACAATTCATATGATATGAAACCACAGAAAACCACAAATTGTCAAATCAGTCCTGAGAAAGTAGAATAATCTTGATTCTCTTTCAAATGCTATTATATTTAATTTCAACAACAGGTAAAAACCCTAATTTCAACATGTCAACTGTACATGTCTTAAACTCAAGAAATAATATGCAGAAAAGGAGCAACTGTGAGAGGGTACAGATTATGATGTTACTTTTCCTATCTTAAATTTTTTTAAATATTATTATGCCATTCATTAAAAATTCATAATAATTTTAATAGGCACTACCAATTTTAGTTGGGCCATTTTAGCGGGGCAGTACATCTACCATGTATACATATTCTCAACAAAAGAACTGTTCTCCCCTATCTGGGAGAAAATTCACCTTGGAGATACAGATACACGTGGAACAGTGACAGCGGATGGCACATCCATCTAGGCTGTCACATCCACCCTGGTGTTCACTGGAGAGAGAGATTTCACAGCTACATCAACCGCATCCTAGCTATGTGCCATACTATCTCAAAGCTGAATTTTGATATTATGTTAACAGTAGTTTGGAAGCCACTGGAATTACAGAATGAGTGGACCGAAGATCAGGAAGGAAAAATCCTGACTTTCCAGACTCAGGATTTCCAGAAAGGCTGTGAGAGGAGTTTGGCAGACCCTCTTCCTCAGCAAAACAGAATGAAACTAGTGAAAATTATCAAAAACAATCATTAAAGTCTCTGGAAATTGATCTAAGGGCATGAAAAAGTGAGAAGCATTTATTCAAGCTACTCTACTGAATCTTGGTAAAAACAGCAGAAGTTCACGGCATCTGAGTCAGAAACTGCTCCCGTTGCCAGCCCAGCTCTGTGTTGCAGCAGTTCCGTTCTAGGCAGATGAGTCCAAGGAAGAGGCGGCGGCTCCTTTCCCTTGCCCAGCCCCTGTTCACAGGGCATGAGGTGCAGGTTCCACACCAGGAGGGGCCACCAGGTCCTGCTAACTCCTACTCATAGAGCAGAGGTGTTACTCAGGGAGAAACAGGACACCGTCTCCCCCTTCCCCAGCTCCAACACACTACACCAGAGGCTCTGTCAGGAAGAAAAGCAAGACCTGAGAACTGGCAGCTGCACAGCACTGCCTGAGGTATTATGTAAGACAAGAGAGATTGTATTGGCAAGCAATTAGAGGAAAAGTTACATACTAGCAGCAGCAAGAAAAACAATACACTGGTCATAAATTTAACAGAGGGATTCAGGAAAAGAGACAGCCAAAAAGAGCCCTGCTAAGATTACACTCAGCCTAGTGGTCTGGAAAGCTGCGTGGATACTACACTGCACACACTCGGGAACAACCAGAAAAAGTGGTTGCAAGCTGCTCTTCCCTGGCTAAAGGCAGAGCAGGCATGAAAATTCCCTGAACTTTGAAAACATTCCTCAAACCACACAGAGATCCACTGGCAGAGGATAGAAGACTTCTTAATCACAACCTCTAACCTATCACTGGCAATTCCTAGAAAACCAGGCTTAAAAACAAAAACAAGGAGCAAAAAAGCTAAACATTAAAATCTGAGGCTGAACACTGCAAGGGAAATAGACTCAGCAGAATTAATCCAGGCAAGCCACTAAACAAACAAAAAGTAAAAGGAACAACAATAAGCTGGGGGTAAGGGAGGTGGTCAGAATCCAGAGTTGCTGAAGTATCTTATCTAATATCCCGTTTTCAACAAAAAACATGCATAGAAATAACAAAATGACATGCAGAGAAACAGAAAAGTATGACTCTCGTACAGAAAAAAAAGCAGATGAAAGAAAAACCACCTCTGAGCGGGTCCAGATATTAGACTTAACAGACAAAGGCTTCAAAGTAGCTATTATAAACATATTCAAAG